>NW_027530213.1:539517-555577 GCF_008692635.1 Crocuta crocuta | reverse complement strand
CTATGTTATTTAAAAATATATATTATTTATCATATATATTAAAATCTATATTAAATTTTTTAAATGTTTTATTTATTTCTGAGAGAGAG
Organism: Crocuta crocuta; assembly: GCF_008692635.1. Lineage (NCBI taxonomy): Eukaryota > Metazoa > Chordata > Mammalia > Carnivora > Hyaenidae > Crocuta > Crocuta crocuta. Next base: position 555,488 of record NW_027530213.1, on the reverse strand, counting down.
ACAGCATGAGCAGGGGAGGGGCAGAGAGAGAGGGAGACACAGAACCTGAAGCAGGCTCCAGGCTCTGAGCTGTCGGCACAGAGCCCGATGCGGGGCTGGAACCCAGGAACCGTGAGATCATGACCGGAGCCACCCAGGCGCCCCAATCTATATTAAATTTTTATCTTCTCATCTGAATCACCAGGGAAAGAGCTCAATAGCAGAAGCTAGCTCCTGAAACCACTTCCAATTTTATTAGAGTAGTTATTTAATTCTGACACTGAAAAGAGGTCATTCCCCTATTGAAATCCTTTCTCAATTTACCGAGTTGAAAGAAGAGGGTTTGCAAGGGTAAGGTCAGGACTCCTTCACTTCCTATATAGTCATCATTAAATTAGTCCTTTCTTCCAAAGTGCCATGAAATAGTACCATGAATATCACAACTTTGGGATAGATAATTGTCTTTTACAAGATAAATTAACATGTCAAGATTAGGACGCATTGAAATTGTAGCTGAAAGTGGTCCAGAGAGTTAGAAATCAAATGCATCTTTCAAAAGCCATCTAAGAGTTGAAATAAGGCACAACAGAAAGAACGACTTTTGTCTTCTTGTTTTGAGAAAATATACACACACAAAATTAAAGATGAATCAAGGCATAAACTCAATTTTTAACTAAACCAAGTTTGGCAGAACATTCCTCAGGGATTGAATGAGCTCCAAATAGGTCAAGGTATTAAGTTTCATTCTAGAAAATTCCAGCAGGTTCTTTGGTCCCGCACTTTGAGATTAAAAAATGCTCCCAAGGCTCTGAAGCCATGTGCACACAAACTGAGGAGCTGAGAAGGTAAGGGTGGTCCTTATGGGGCCATCTCTCTAGATAAATTAAGACCCTCCAAAATGTTTATTTATGGTGTCTTGTCAGGTAAGTTATGTGCTTATTTTGATAGGATTGAAGCAGTAAGGCACAATGAGAGGGGTCACCCCTGGGACAAGAAGACCCAGGTTCCAGCCCCGCCCCTTCCATATAGAAGACATGAGATTTGAGGATAAGCTATCGCACATTCCTCCTTATTTAACAAAGAGATCATATGTGCTATGATGAGGTCCCATACCCCCAGCCACACCAATGGGGCAAAAGGTGGGGTGAAGTGGGAGACAGGAGACAAAGCACTTGGAGGTGTGCTACAACAAGACGCTGCTGGTAGGCACTGACCTACAGGCTGACGAAGGTATCCGCTAAGTCCAGCCTCAACCACGTCTGCCATGCTCTGACAAGCACACAAGTTCATGAACAAAATGTTGGCATGAATGAAATGACATGATGGTAAGTAAAGAGCCTGGCTTAATGGGGATGTCTATGAAGCATCAAGCACTGTGCTTGGTCCTTTGTCCTTTATCTCCTTTTCTTGGAAACAGAACCCCATCAGAGTGCCCATCTTGATTACAGGAAATGTCCACGATCAACCAGCTGGTGGTTGGGCATTTGGATCCCCGCTCCAGACCAACATGCAGACGCCAGCTTAACACTCAACTTGACTCCATACCCTTTCTCTGAGCTGCCCTGCCTGTGACTTCCACCTCCCAAACGCTGGGTTGAAAATATTTTATGGAGGGGCCCCTGGGTGGTTCAGCTGGTTAAGCATCTGACTCTTGATTTCAGCTCAAATCATGATCTTACACCTCTGAAATTGAGCTCCACATCGGGTTCCGTGCTAACAGTGCACAGTGCAGAGCATGCTTGGGATTCTCTCTCCCTCTCTGTCTTCCCCTCTCCCACTTGCTCCCTCTCTCTCAAAATAAATAAACATTAAAAAATTTACTGAAAATTTAATAGAAATTTTACAGAGACTTTATACATCCCTTTGCATGCAAAAATTGCATTTTCATCAAAATTCCTGCCAAGTAAGACTGGACTCTTTCTTTTCCCCCTTCTTCCCACTGGAGGAGACATTCCCAACAAACACACCACTCTCTTCGGGGAGACTTTTGTGGAGAACTAGTCACCAGGATGTGTGGCCCCTGCAGCTACACCTCAGAGATGTGCCAGGAGTGTCTCTCTAAGCCAGCAGGTCAGGGGCCTGAGGCTCACGAGAAGGGTCATAGAAGATGGCTGATGGTGGGCAAGCTCTAGCAGGTGGACACGGCCCCATCATCGTCCAGACCTCAGAATTCTCACTCAGGGTTTCACAGATGAGAGGGGAAAGTGCCGATGTCCCTAAATCAAGACTAACACTCACAGTCTTTCCAAAGATACTCATCCTTCAACGGAAGGCCAGCAACCTAAAGGGAAGTGGAAGTCAGCGGAGGCTTTGTGCCCCCGATTCCTGTCCACCCCACCTAAGACTCAGTAAGACAGTGAAAAGTGCATCAGTCGGGGTCAAGTCAAGACACAAAAAAGGAAGAATTTAACACAATGAATTACTCACCAGGTACTGGAGAATAGAAAGGCAAAAGGAGGTTCCACCTCCTTTCCGCAAGTTGGTACCTTCAGGACTGAGAGAACAGAAATGAAGAGGGAGAGTTGCTAGAAACTGGAGGCTTGGGCAAGGGCCCACAGAGCTGGACTCCAGCCTCCAAGGGGCATACAAGGTGACATCTTGGTGGCTGGCAGATGCTTGAACCTCAGGACCTCAGAAAAGGGACCTTGTAGGGGTGCCTGGGTGGCTCAGTTGGTTGGGTGCCCAATTCTTGATCTCAGCTCAGGTCATGTTCTCACGCTTCATGGGATCAAACCCTGAGTCCGGCTCTGCTCGAGCAGCACAGAGCCTCCACCCTCTCCCCCACTCCCATGCATGCGTCCATGCTCTCTCTCTCAAAAATAATTAAAAAAAGAAAAAAGAAAAAGGACTTTGTAAATTCAGAGCTGTAAGTAAAGGGTGCTTTGGACTGCCATTAGCATCTCTGAGGAGGTGCAGTAAGGCTGCTCTTGCAGGTGCAAGGACGATAACCTTGCACGTTGAAACTGAATATGGCTCCAGGAGCCCACTGCCAGCTGGGTTAAGTTTAGATGCTACTAAGAAAAAATCGGAGTCGATATCTAGGAACTCATTCTTCCCTCTCTGCCAGCCTCCAGACACGCAGAGGCCCTGACGGCAGTGCCCGGAAGCACAACTGAGGAAGGAGAAGGTGGATTTGTAGAATCCCAGCCTTGGCCTCAGCACACAGAGTAGAAAGGGTGGATCAGAGAGGAAATCAAATCCTTAATCAAAGAAATGAAATGGTCCAATTGACTATAGTTGTGCCTGTGTATTGGTCTTCTATCGTGGTGGACAGATACCTTTGCAACCAGCAGCTTAAAATAATGCCCGCTATGAGTTCACACCTCTGTGCATGAGATGCTCAGAGCCCTGGGGCATGGCTGGGCTATCTGCCGGAAATGTCACAAGCCTGAAATCAAGGTGTCGGCCAGGTTGGGTTCTCATCAGGAGGCTCTGGGGAAAAATCTACCCCCAAGCAGCACAGTCTAGTTTTCAGAATTCAGTCCCGTGTAGTTTGGGGACAGAGACCCCTGTTTTCTTGCTGGCTGGCAGTCACAGGGTGTTCTCAACACGTGCAGGTGGCTCACACCGCCCCAATCTCTTCTCATGCTCTGAGCTCTGACTCAGATTTAAAGAGACCATATGTTAAGGTCAGGCCTGTCCTGATAATCTCCCTACCTTCAGGTCAGCTTATTGGGGACCTTAATCACATCCACAAAATCCCTTTTGCCATAGAACGCAACATAATCACTGGCAGGTTTCTCAACTTTCAATGGGAGGAAATTAGACAAGAGCCAGGGTCTTTGGAGGTCATCCAGACGTCTGCCTACCACAACCAGCATGTAGGAAAGCCCTTCTATTCTTTTAAAGAGTTTCATGAATTCCCAGGGAATTCATGCAAGGACATGCAAGGTGGGCCCAAGCTAAGTTCTAATAGAAGTTGAAGCTGAATTCTTAGGAGAAATGCACTCAGATCAAAGCTTGAATTACTTGGAATATTACTGTGAGTACAAAATTAAATGGTGGGGCAAGGGGGCTCCATTGCCCTCTTTCATGGTCCCCTAATAACCCTCCCCCCCAGACTCCATGGTGTATAAGCATGATCTGTGTGTGCAGGAGCTCAGCAGGTCACATCCCTTCCCTCTCCTCATGTGACACTTGCACTATGCAAGCTGCTCTCAGGTCAGGTTGTAAAGGATGATTCTTCTTATTTAGCTGTTTTACATGATGGAGGGGCAACAGTGAATTGATGAGGACCACTGGACACAGCTTCAGGAGCGTGCCGTCACCACCCTGTCCTCAGAGATGCACCAGGGCTCCAGAAGTGGAAAGAGAAACAGCCTAAAGAGAAAGGGGAAGTTCCAAAGTGAGAAAGCCAGAAAAATCAGAGAGCCCATCCCCACTTCCCCAGGCCCATCCCATCTTCTGATCTGTGATCAGAATTGGGTCGGGCGGGCTTCCGTGCACTGCATTTCTCAGCTCTGAATCAACCAGAAACTCACATCTCCATAAAGCGACAGTTCACTGAGGAACCTACATGTATCTCCTGATTACTCCCAGTACAGGCAGCACTAAGAGTCTGCCACCTTGTCCTGCCGTCCTCTGTGGTAGAAATATTTCCATCGTCTTCCACAACCTCACAGTCTACCTCAGCCGTTCCGCCTGCACACCGTGCCAAGGGTCAAGTGCTCCATCAGCTTTCCATCTGAACCGGATCTCAGACCAATTTCGATCTATTATGACTGATCACTCGTTTTTATCTAGAAGAACTGGCCCTTGCACAACCTGTATGCATTCCCACATTGTTACCTACTTCTGTGAACTTATTTCATGATAATTTATGCCACATGGTTTCGAGATGATAATTCTATCAGTGTTCTTTCTCTTCACCCAACATGACCGTGGGAATTACTTGCCATCCTTAAGGGCTTCTGAAGCAAATGTTGTAAAAGAACATTACAATCATCTGGAAACAGTTTTCTAATTTTTTTTTTAGTCTAGGATTAGGATGCAAATCCAACCCGGAAATTGAAGCATCCCTAAATTGCATCGCTGTTTATCTGATTATGGCTGGAAACCATCTGCACTTAATTGGAAGACAACAAATCATTTATCAGCTAGGATTAAAGGACAAACCCTCTTAGGAACAGTCTCCTGGTGGAATTTAAAAATGAAAGAATAGGGGTTCCTTGGTTTTGGCTCAGGTCATGGGATCGAGTCCCACATCAGGCTCCACACTGGCTGACAGCACAGAGGCTGCTTGGGATTCTCTTCTCCCTCTCTTTCCCTGCTCCTCCCCCAATCATGTTCTCTCTCTCTTTCTCCCTCTCTCTTTCAAATAAATTTTAAAACTTTAAAATAAATAAATAAAATTAAAAGTAAAGGAGAAAGAGCACATAGCCCAACATTTCTTTCCCAATTTTAAAACTCCAACAAGGGTTTTTGCTGCTATATCATAGAGGCATGTCTGTGAAAAGTGCTGAAAGGCTTAGCTTTTATATCTCAGAAAGGCCATATGCACTGTCTGCAATCAACTCCACCCTTTTGAGAATTTCCAGTGAATTCCAGAGTCCCACATAATAATAGCACCTCCTTTGAGTCAACATTCGATGTCTAAGAGCTGGTGGTGATTAGCCAATCTGCCAGGGCTCCTGAGGGGTCATTCTGTGTGAAAGGGCCTCCCAGCATGGAATAAGCAGGGAGCCCCTGGTTGGTAACATGTAACAGAGGGAAATACAGGTATTTCTCTTCCTAGCTTTTTGCAAACAAATAAGGTATATTTTTGATGTTATTAAACCAAACCCATATTCACATCTCCTCTGACCAGTCCTTCGTCTCTCAACTGAGAATTGGGGAAACTATCGAAACCCTTCTCACCATTAATTCTCTCACACCGAGTGTGCACCCAAAAGCATAATTCAGACACATGCCAGCCATTCCTATTTCAGTCTTCAAATCCAGCGCCATCTGTAATTTTTTTCCTATGAGTTATTTCTTTTTAACATCATAAGGCAGAGTTATGGTATCACTAAAACAAGACAGAAGTCGTAGCTTCCTGTGAAATGACTTAGTTCAATTTCCTCATTTAACATATGATAAATCTGAGTCCCAAGGGATCACCTGACTTGTCTGGGCCACAGCAAGTGACAGAGTCCAGCTGAGAGGAAACCAAAACATCCCCAAACGAGAACAGGGCACTTATGTCCCCACATTTGTAGAATGTGGTTTGTGGCTGTGTTTCTAAGTCTGTGTTTGTGTTTCTTAATTTGATTGTTGGTTTCATTTTTTTATACTTCAAATGGTTATACTGAACGAATTTAAGAAGTTCCAGAACGTAACTGCAAACTGAACAAAACTGCACCATTTTCTGGTGAAGTCTGACTTAGGTGGAAGACTCAGGTTATCTACAAGAGAAAACAAGATGGTTTAACACGCCTTAGAAGTATCTGTCACCAGCTGCAGGAACTTTTGCTTCTGCTCAGTTCCCTAGAGGATGTTGCTTGTGTGATCCCAGCCACCCAAGGCCCCTCGAGGATCTCACCATGTAGGCAATTCCAGTAAAATGGGGCCAATGTTGACAGCTGACCAGTGTTGTGTCCTGAATATGGTATCGAGGCAAGAAGGTGAATGGTGATCTTCATTCAGAAAATTATACATAGAGAGTTCTTCCGCTCACATACAGAGATGCGTACTCCTTCATGGGCTTTATTCCACTGACTCGTGTTTTTCAAAAATTAAGCAAGTGATTCCTAGTTTGAGGTTTCTTGAAAAATGGCAGACCCAACTATATGTGAGGTATGGAAGTTAATTTTAGGGTGAACTTCTGCAGGATATCAAGTATGGTTTCCCTACTTCCATGATATGTCATGGCTTTTCTGTAATCATGGACACATTGTGTTGGAATTATGTATTTACTTTTCAGTCCCCCGCTTTACATTTGAAGCTCTCTACAGACAACATCTTATTTGTTTTTTAGTACTTAAGAAGCAAGCCCAGATCCTAGCACACAGAAGGCATTCAATAAATGGCTGACATATGAATGATTCAATGAATCCATTAAGGAATGCAGTAATGAGGGAATGAAATGATAAATATCTTATATTCTAAAACACCATAAATAATTGAAAGGGATATTTTAAAATTATTTAAAATTGACAGGATTATTTTAAAATTATTGACAGGAATATTTTTTAATTAAATACTCAGGCTGTACTGCCTCCTCTTTGTAGACAGGGAAAAGCTAGAATCCAAGTAACTCACCATCCACTCAGGGAACCCCACACAGATAAAAGTGCACATGATCTTGGTAGTGAGTGTGTGTTTAGGAATTTGTCCATTTCTTCTAAATTGTCCAGTCTGTTGGCATATAATTTTTCATAGTATTCCCTGATAATTGCTTGTATGTCTGAGGGGTTGGTTGTAATAAGTCCATTTTCATTCATGATTTTGTCTATTTGAGTGCTCTCTCTTTTCTTTTTGAGAAGCCTGGCTAGAGGTTTGTCAATTTTGTTTATTTTTTCAAAAAAACAACTCTTGGTTTCATTGATCTGTTCAACTGTTTCTTTGGTTTCTATATTGTTTATTTCTGCCCTTTTATTATTTCTCTTCTCCTACTGGGTTTAGGGTGGGGTGGGGGGGTAAGGGAATGGGGGTGATGGGCATGGAGGAGGGCACTTGTGGGGATGAGCACTGGGTGTTATATGGACACCAACTTGACAATAAACTATTTTTAAAAAGGTGGTGTGACTACAGAAAAAAAAGTGCACATGATCTGAGTGCTTAAAACCCTTTACACTAGCAGATATTTTGCATATGTATATAAAATTGTTTTAATGGTAAAATCTAAAGAGCAAAACTAATCTTTTTTTTTACTACCAGAGACCTATCACACATTGCCTTTACAGACAGCACTGAGTTATTGAAGGCAATATTTAATCAGCTTCCGAAATCCGCTTAAAATCAAGATTCAGTGTCNTAGGAGGATTAGGAGGAACTTAATGGAGGACTGTGGGGGAGAAGAAGGGGAAAAATAGTGGGGAAGAGGGAGGAAGGTAAACCATGAGAGACTCTTGAATGTTGAGAACAAACTGGGGACTGATGGGTATGGGAGGAGGGAAAGGGGGTGATGGGCATGGAGGAGGGCACTTGTGGCGATGAGCGCTGGGTGTTATCTGGAAACCAACTTGACAATAAACTATTATAAAAGGGAAAAAAATCAAGATTCAGTTGTACTAACTAGCACTTTTACTGATAATAAGATAAGAAACAATGAAAATTTGATCAACTCCCAAAATATTTTACTGACTTACAGAAGAAATATAATTTAATTTTCTTATATAAAATTATTATTCTAATTGGAAATGCAGGACACTTCAACAAATTTTAAAGTAACTTTTGTTCTGATAGTGGAAAAAGTATTAGTCGGGTAAAAGAGGTACCAGTTGGATGATACTGTTAGACACCGAAGAAAACATTTCTGTCAGTAAGAAGAAAAAAAAAAGGTCTAGAACAAAAAGAGATATATATAATATTTGCTTCGAATTGCTTTAAATGTTTTTCTACCTCCAAATCAAGATATAGAACCACCACCTTTAAGGAAAGAGGTATGTTTAATGTTAATAATGATATAACATTCTGGATGGGAGGTTATGTAGACATGGACATCTCATCAGAACATGTCTGAAAGATCCAACACGGATCAAGACGCTTTGACTGTAAGTATCAGGAATACCTACTTTGTGATCTGATAGTTTTTTGATTTATAGCTGCATTTAATATAAGTATTTTGGGTCATATATCCAAGGGCAATGTTTTTTAAAAAAAAAAACCTTGCATCTGTATAGATGACATGAGTCTACCTAAATGACAAGTATCCAAGGATCGTTAGGCAAATGAATGTCCATCCCTTTCTTCAGTCTGAGAAACCTTCCATCGAACATTTATATCAATGAAGAAATGATGTCATCACTTCATTGCAGCTTTATCAGTTGTCACGAAAGTGACCTAAGTTAATTACATTAATAAAGTCCAGACTCCTACCCTGTAGGGTGATGTGTAGCATGAGATGGTGACTGTGTTTGTAATCACCGAGCAACCAGACCACAAGCTGGCCACCAAGTGGTGACATCCCACCAGACATACCTCATTTGTAGCAGGACGGAAACAATGATGGTTCTCTCTGAACTTAATCTCGATGAAAACATATCTTAGAACATTTCATCTCTACGTTTCAAAAGAGATGGTCTTTCTCACTGTATATTGTGAGACATGTCATGCTATTTTATGAAATTTCCATCCCTCTTCATAAACCATCCTGGTTATTTTATCACCTCTGAAAATGACTTTAAACCTTGATTGTTATTGGCAGCACATGGAGAAATGTCCTTCACTAGGGATGCCAGGATAAGGTGAATTTATGAGCCCATACATAGATCTGATAAGCAGACAGAAATCATTTTTATTATGTGCTTAAAACAGTGTCCGATTAAAGGACAGCCACATCGTCCCCTGGCAGCCTGTCCTGTGTCATTCCAGAAAGTAGGCTTTCTTTTTTAAGGTAACCTTATAAGAACTTAAAGTTTAAAATGGAAATCCTTAAAACATAAAGAGAGGCGATTAAGCAAAGCCACAAGCATACCAGGGGAAATATCTGGAGAATAAACCCACCTGGTTAAGGACAGCACAAGTGTAGACAAATGATTATAAGCAGAATAAGAAACTGAGAGAAACACCCTCTCATATCTTGAGTGCCTCACAGGGCCCACAGTCTTAACAATCTGTAAGAGTAAATTGATACTTTCCCAAGTTACACAGAACCTCAGTAGATTTGGAGTCAAAAGTCATGTTTAGGGCACCCTCCTACACTGTTGGTGGGAATATAAACTGGTGCAGCCCCTCTGGAAAACAGTGTGGAGGTTCCTCAAAAAATTAACACTAGAACTCCCCTAGGACCCAGCAATAGCACTGCTAGGAATTTACCCAAGGGATCCAGGAGTGCTGATGCACAGGGGCACATGGACCCCAATGTTCATAGCAGCACTCTCAACAACAGCCAAAACATGGAAAGAGCCTAAGTGTCCATCAACAGACGAATGGATGAAGAAGATGTGGTTGATCTATACCATGGAATACTACATGGCAATGAGAAAGAATGAAATCTGGCCACGTGTAGCAACATGGATGGACCTTGAGGGTGTTATGCTGAGCGAAATAAGTCAGGCAGAGAAGGACAGATACCATACGTTTGCACGTATAGGAGGATTAGAAGGAACTTAACAGAGGACCATGGGGGAGAAGAAGGGGGAAAATAGTGGGGGAGAGTGGGGGAGGCAAACCATGAAAGACTCTTGAATGCTGAGAACAAACTGAGGGCTAATGGGGGGGGAGGGAAAGGGGGTGATGGGCATGGAGGAGGGCACTTGTGGGGATGAGCACTGGATGTTATGTGGAAATCAATTTGACAATAAACTATTTAAGAGAAGAAAAGTCATATTTAGAATCTGAAGCTTATCATAAAATCCCCAACTGAGTAAGACCAGACCCTACTGGAGATGGCCAGGGTGAGTATCTCTCTCAGTACTGTCTACTGTGAAGAAAAAAGAGAGAGAGAGAGAGAGAGAACAAATGTTACATCGTGTTTCATTTCTTTTAGAAATTAAAAAATCTATTAACAGAAAAATCTGTTTTAAAACCAACCATTAACAAGAAAAAGAAAAAACACGGTGTTTGGAGGACTATATGGCACAAAAGAATAAGTGAGAAGAAACGATTTACTCACACGGTAATGGTAACCACGTGAGCAAATGCACTGCGCGTGTTTTTGGTAACATTTTTAAAGAACAGGTACAACCGTCTCACAGCTTCTATGCCCCCCAATTCCCCAATGTGCATCTTCTAAAAGGGTATCTATACAAATATACAAATGTGCACAAGCATACATGTGTGTTTTTCAAATGGTCAGTGAGATGACATAATGTCTGAAAAAAAGAAGCCAAGTCCTGACCATCAGAAAGGATCAAGGGCAGAGCCTGGAAGTTTTAGTGGGACGCATGAATCCACATTCCTACTCCTTTTCCAAGGCTGATTCTGCATGCATGCACATGCACGTGTGTGCGCAGTGTGCGTGCATGTGTTCACATGTGTGTGCGCGCGTGCGTGTGTGTGGTGTGTGTGTGGCAGAAGAGCAGATCTAGGAATCTGCATTTCTAGCATTCTCTAGGTCATTGCTGTGCACTTCAAAAAATCAGCATTTCAAAAGTGTCCAAAGCTCAGCCTGAACTTAGCTAAGACCCATGAACCCAGCATCCTTTCACTTGAGAAGCACTAAGTTCCCCGCCCCAGGTGAGGTCACCTCATGTGTGAGGGAAGCTCTACTCCAGACAACCTTCCACCTGCTCCTCCTTCTCTTCAGTGAGAATAATGCACTATCTGACCGTGAATTCCTGGCAATGTAATTCCTGCAAGTGATGTTGGGAAGGGTTGCCCACATTAAGAAGTGAATGTGGGCTGTCCTCTGAGCAGACATGAGCCTGGGGATGTCAGCTATGGGCACCATCAGCGCTGAGTGGGGCCTCCTGGTCTCCTCTTTGGCTCTTCTGGGGCACTGAATACAAAAAGGAACCAGTTTCTGACATCCCCCCACACAGACCCCCAGTCATTTTTGAGGATTCCAAGTGTGACCCTTTCTCTATGTATTTTTCCCCCAGTGGGATTATAAACCTGCTATTATAGGAAACCTCCCTATTTCTTTTTCTGCCAATCAATTAAGCCAAATCAAATATTAGAACTTGCCTCATGTTCTTTGACTTCTGTTTAATAAAGGCAACAACAGGCAATTTGTCACCCGTGCTTGTCTCTTGGATAGCAGCCTATGGTCAAGAAGAGAAAACTATTTACCATGTACCTTACATGGCCAAAACAAATTGGAATTGCATGCACCACTAGTTTTGGGAAATTCTACTACAATATTGTTTTTAGTTATTAATTTTCTTTATTTCTCCTGTGGCACATGCTAACACAATGAGTGTGTCTGTGTTTATATTTATATTTATACTTATATAAAATAATTCACCATTGAAATTGTCTTGCTCTTTTCCAATTTGCTATAAAGTTTAGATGGCACTGTAAGTTGATTGCTTTTGTCTCTGTGGCCATCAGTAGGAAGTATAGAAGGAAATGATGAAAATTTCCCCCATGTGTGTAGAAACAGAACTCATTAGAAGTTCATTAGAAGCCTATGTTGTAGTTCTGGGGCCTGATGGCCTCGTTTACATAACACACAAAAATCTGCAAGCTTAAAATATGATTCGGGACATATGAGTCATACAAAAGTCATCTTATTACAAGATCTATCAAGATGGGGCAACCCAATGATAGGTAAGTACTGTGTTGGCTCCTTATTAAGGCTATCTTTTGTGCTTTCAAGATTTTCTGTGTTTTCAACTCAATAATTGGCATCCACCACTGTTCTTAGAACAGTAAGATAAAAAGATGTCAAAGTCAAGTGGCAGAATTACAGAGACCTCCCATGTTGCCTCAATATAAGGGGAGACCTTCTGTTGCTCAATGCAATGAGTTCCACATGAAGTAGGATCCGCCTAGAAAATCTCGGATCATGGCTAGAAGACAAGCAGTCAGGTAGGCAAATGGCTCCTGGGGTTGTCTCCTGCATTGGGTGGGGATTTGGGAGACATGACCTGGACATTCCTGGCCAGCTCCAGATTCTGTGGCCCCATGTTCAAGTGAGTATCCACAAGCACCTTACACTGTCATCCACCACAATTGAACCAGATAAGCACATGGGTGTTCTCAGTCAATCCACTGTTAATATTATTTATATTCAGTCCTCTTTGTTTATGGGGATGACACTAGAGGTCATGAGTTAACAAACAGGAAAGGCTTTGCCTTTGAACTGATGAAGAGCTGGGCCAGATACTCAGCGTGTGACCTCTATTTCCACACCTGTCCACTGACCTGGGCTGATGACCTTGATGGGAGTCTACGATGGAAACTTAGTCGCTCAGACTAACTGTGCACATGTGCAGTGCCCCCTGGTGGCAACATATCCCACACTCAACAGATCTCTTCGGGGGAAACGTAAATCTTGGGAAAGTATAACCAACAAAAATGTGTCCAGGCGCGTATTCTGACTGCACTCTGTTCTATCACTTTCTCACATGCCGAGTGTCTCCAGAAGAACATAAACTGCTTCGCTTTCATTTAAGTCTGTTTCTGCTGTTTCCACAGTGACAGATCACTGCTTTCTGGGCTGCCATTTGAGACAATTTATATGGTCACCTTCCAGCGTTTGTTTGCTGGAATGACACCTCATTTCCTCTATTTTCCTCTGGCTTTTCTTCAAATGGTTTACGTCTTAATAAAATACGGGGTTTGTGAAGATTTGCTACAGTAAGATGGTTTTCTTTTCTCTCTCTCATTTATTTGTTCTTTGGTTTCGATATTAGTTCATATCCTAGGTCCCCTGACGATGATGATATTCTTTTACAAAACGTAATAATGTCAAAAGCAAGTGGACCAAGTAGTTGCTTCTGTGTTTGGATGGGAAGGCGTGGACAGGGAGTTACTGATATTGCTTAGGGGAGAACAGACCCACTGGCAAAAGCACAAAGGGAGCCTGGATTTGGAAGCCCTGCACGTGACTTTCAATTTTTATAACATCCAGGCATATCTCACTTTTAATATTTCAATTCACATATTTGGTCATTATTTTAAATTAACTTCAATCATAACTGCCAAAACGTGGAAGCAAGCAAGAAGTCCTTTGGGGATGAATGGATGGATAAACTGCACACCCAGACAATGGGATCATATTCGGCACGAAAAAGTAATAAACAGCGGTACCTGGGGGGCTCAGCTGGGTAAGCGTCCAACTCATGGTTTCAGCTCAGGTCATGATCTCGTGGTTCGTGGGTTCGAGCCCCACATCAGGCTCTGTGCTGACAGTGCAGAGCCTGCCTGGGATTCTCTCTCTGCCCCTTCCCTGCTCCCTTGCTTGCTCTTTCTCTCAAAATAAATAAATATTTTTTTGAAAAAGAAATAATCAAGCTGGGAAGAGACATGAAGGAAGCTTACATATGCATTACTAAACAAAAGAAGCCACTCTTAGAAGTCTCCACACTGTATGATTCCAACTACATGATATTCTAGAAAGGGCAACACTATGGAGACTGCAGGAAGACCAGTGGTTGTAGGCACTCGGGGTGGATACGGAGGGATGAAAAAGGGGAGCACAAAGGATTTTTAAGGTAATGAAGCCACTCAGTGTGCCACCATGGTGGTCCCCCGCCATTACCCATTTATCGACACCCATAGAAAACACACCACCAAGAGTGAACCTGATATTAACTATGGACTCTGGGTGATGATTATGCATCAGTTCAGGCTCATCACTGGTAACAAATGCACCTTGTGGTGTAGTGGGAGAGGTCTGTGTGGCTGGGGGCAGGGGAATAACGAAATCTCTGTACCTTTCCCTTAAATTTGCCGTGAAACTAACCCTGCTGTAGGGGAACCTGGGTGGCTCAGTCGGTTAAGTGTCCGACTTTGGCTCAGGTCATGATCTCACAGTCCGTGGGTTCGAGCCCCGCATCAGGCTCTGTGCTGACAGCTCGGAGCCTGGAGCCTGCTTCAGATTCTGTGTCTGTCTCTCTCTCTCTGCCTGTCCCTCATTCGTTCTCTGTCTCTGTTTCTCAAAATAAAATAAAGACATAAAATAAAATAAAATAAAATAAAATAAAATAAAATAAAATAAAATAAAATAAAATAAAAAACAACTAACACTGCTGTAAAAAACTAAAGTCTTATGGCGCTTGGGTGGCTCTGTCAGTAAAGCTTCCAACTTTGGCTCAGGTCATCATCTCACGGTTCATGAGTTCAAGCCCCACATCAGGCTCTGTGCTGCCAGCGTAAAGCCTGCTTTGGATCCTTTGTAACCCCCACTCCTCCCTCCCCGCCTTCTGAAAAATAAATACATACTTAAAAAACTAAAGTCTTGAAAAGAACAGTGACTTTGCTGACTTTTTCAAAGACTGAACAAGCTGGCCGTCTGTGCATTTTGTGGACTTTCCCCACATATTAGCCTCTCTTTGTAAGGGATGTTCAGCTCCGGTGACATAACCCTGTGCTTCTCGATGTCCCCCAGCATTGCGTCGCACGCCCCTCCCCGACAGCCCTTGCTCAGAGAACACAGCCCTGGTTCCCCTTCCCAGTCACTTCCTCGTGTCATCCTTTCTTCTTGAACTGATTTTTCTCCTACCTCTGAAAATAACAGCTCATTAGAAAGTGATCAGAGGTTGAGTGAGCAATTGAATACAATTACATAAAATTATACAGAGCTTCAACCAGGTGCTCAACCATGTGTCTGAATGTGGGAAGCCGAAGCCCTGTATTCTCCTACCCTGTGCTGCTGGAGGTCACCTTGATGGCCTTGAAAGGGAAAAAGGGAAAAGCTCTCTCACTGCAATTCACATAGAACCTCATTTTTTACTGCATGCTGCCCCAGAAAAGGAGCCATCGGAGGTCTCAGCAGTGGGGCTTCTGCAGCCCACGTGCTGCTGAAAATCAACAGACAGGAGACAGATGCTAAAACAAAGTGTGTCAGGAATCTGGCATACGAAGGCAGCGGCCAGTGGGTGTTGGGCAGGCTGACTTCTTCCTAAGAAAACTTCACACAGAAGTGGAAGAGAATCTGTTGTCTGGGGTGAGGTGGGGGGAGGGACACAACATATTAAAATGACAGAGCTGTCAGGATACTCTTGCTAAATGAAGCCATTTCTAGGATGACCGACTGTCCAGGTTTGCCCAGAACTGTCCAGGGTTTTGCATGGACAGTCACACATCCTAGCTCCCTCCTCGGTCCCTGGTTAAACAGGATAGTTGGCCCTCCTGTTTAAAGTCACCTGAGACCATGGTACCCAATAACATGTGAGAAAAGCAATGAAAGGCCAGTCCGGGAGTTGGCAAGCTTCTATTGGGTCAATGATATTACCTCTATT
>NW_027530213.1:360496-539279 GCF_008692635.1 Crocuta crocuta | reverse complement strand
TATATATATATATAACATATATGTATTATTACAGTTTTCAGTGGATAAACACCTCTAGCTGATGTGCCTCTCGAGAAGGTACATCCCAAAGGAGAAGCCAGGAGTTGAATGAAAACCCAAAGCTATGATTTCAAGGCCCGAGCACAGCGCAGGACAACAGCTAGAGTTTCTGGGTGTTCATCTACCAATGTGAGGCTTACCCCCTGCCCTGCTACCTGGCTTCAAATATCAAGCATTGAGGGGCGCCTGGGTGGCCCGCGTGGTTAAGCATCTGACTCTTGATTTCGGTTCAGGTCACGATCTCACGGTTCACGGGTTCAAGCCCCATGTCAGGCTCTGCATTGACAGTGGAGACCCTACTTGGGATTCTCTTTGTCCCTCTTTCTCACTCTCTGCCTCTCCCCCACTCATGCTCATTTTCTTTCTCTCTCTCTTTCCCCCCACCTCTTTCTCTTCTCTGCTTGCTATCTATCTCAAAATAAATAAAAATAAACTTCAAAAATAATGAATAGATAAATAAATTTCAAGCATTTAATGATTATTACCACAACAAATGTATTCGGTTGGCTTCCCAAATGGGAACAAGAAACCATCCTAAAACACCTCTGACAGTTTTTCCCCTTTGGAACCTTGTGTGAGAGGGAAGTACACAGCCACACCAGAAACAAGGTGCTTCAGGGTACCCTTCTCAACAGACCATCTGCAGGAGAAGACAAAGAAAAGAAGACTATGAAGCTTGAATTTCCCTGTGAGGAACAGAAACGAAAACAACAGTAAGCGTGTCTCCTCAAAGTTCTTCTCAGAAGCTGAATGAGTAACCTTCAGAGGACGCCTGGGGAGAGGGTTCTGGTTTTACACATAGATGAGCCAGCGCGAAGGAGGCCGGGTTACGTCCTCACGCCGCCCGCCACCCTCTTGCTCTTGCTGCCCTGCCACTGCCATTTCTGCTTTCCCTTGCCCTGCGGTGGACACACACGGGGGCACGGGGCCAGTGCCGAGGGCGTCCCCCCGCATCACCGCAGCCCTGCCTCCTACGAACGCGGCTCCTCGGGGCCCCTTTGCTCCTCTCTCTAGTTCATGCTCCTGCCCTAGTTCATGGGACTGTTGTCACGACTCAATGCAAGGAACATGTGAGACGTGAGCAGGATGACTGGCACATGATACACAGTCAATAAATGTCTGTGTGTGTGGATTCTGTCAGTACAATCTCGATGGGTTGGCCCCATCCTGGGGGACATTCTGGAAATCTGCAGGGACTTTGTTTCCGTTATGATTGGGGCCCTGGCATGGCTGCCAATGCAAGGGAGAAGCAAGGATTCTCAATGTCCTAATTGCGCAGACCAACCCCACCTGGCAAATAATGGCACCCAATTTTGCAAGTGTTTCGATGTTCTGTTGTGTGTTTCTATAGGTGAGAGACCTGCTGATCATCACCAGAGCTTAGACTCTCAATCTATCTGGCTCATAAACATGGATATGTTATGCCCAGTTCTAATTTGTAGTGAATGTTTCAAGAACGTGTTCACCATGTATGTTTTTCAGCTCAGAACCTTCCAAAGGGTCTTTTGACCTTTTACAGACACCAGTGGCACTCGTGAATGATAATAAGTAACATGACCTTCCTACCCATGTAAAGTTTAAACTAATGTATAAGAACTTATACACAAGTGTTCATAGCATCACCATGTATAACTTGTGAATGGATGAACAAAATGTAATACAGCCACACAACGGAATACTATTTGACAATAAAAAGGAACAAAGAATGGGGCATCTGGGTGGCTCAGTTGGTTAAGCGTCTGACTTCAGCTCAGGTCATGATCTCACAGTTCGTGACTTCGAGCCCCACATTGGGCTCTGTGCTGACAGCTCAGGGCCTGGAGCCTGCTTCCGATTCTGCACCTCCTTCTCTTTCTTCCCCTCCCCCACTCATGCTCTGTCTCTCTCTGTCTCTCAAAAATGAATAGATGATTTATAAAAAAAATTTTTAAAAGAAGAACAAAGTATTGATACCACCTCAAAAACACGATGGAAAGTGAAAAAACAAGACATAGAAGACCTCAAGTATTATATGACTCCACTTGCATGAAATGTCCAAAGAAGACAAATCTATAGGATATAAAATAGCTTAGTGGCTTGCCTGAGGCTGGGCATGGAATGAGGAAGGACGGCTAATGCATGTGGGACTTCTTTTCAGGCTGATGGGAATGTTCTCAAATTAGATCCTGGTTATGGTTTCACAGCTCTGTACACATAAACATTATTGAGTTGACCATGTTAAAGGAAAGGAAATGGTATGAAAATCATGCCTGAATAAAGCTACTTTAAAACTCAATATAATGAATTAATTATAATCTAAAGACAAGATGAAACAAAAATGACTTAATGAAATGTGTATTTCACCATGTACATGCTCGGACACAAGAGGCCAGAGGTTTGCCCCTCTCACTGAATGGCTGTGAATGTGACGTCTATGAATACATATCCAGTGTGTCAGTAGGTGGGTAATATTACTTATAAATTTCACACCAAGAAGTAAAGGGTTATTCCAAGGCATCTGTTATCAAAAGGGAAGTTGGACCTGATAGCGTTATGAGTCATTGGTAGTGTTATTTCCTTTAATCACCACACACATTCTTGCACATCTTAAAGCTCGCATGCTTCCTAAAGCATGAAACTCTCTCCTGGTTTTCTTGCTGGACAAAGACATTTGGCTCTCAGGCTTATTCAAGGCTAAGATTCAGAGTCTACATTAGCAGCTGAAAGGAGGGATGATGGAAAAATTGGGACAGAACAGAGGGGGAGAGATAGCCCCCGGGAGGGAAAATTGGGGAGCTGAGTGGAATCCAAAGTCATAGTCTGCTATGCGGTGGGACTGGTAGCTCCCCAGCCCCATCTGAGAAACCCGGAAAAGCTCCCAGATCTCCCCAGCCCCCAGCATTTCCTTTGGAGGGTCAGGCCTTGAGCTATGGGACTCACCTCCTTGGACACAGCTGTCTGGCCCTGATCTTGGCCAATGGGGAGAGGTGTGCCCTGTGTGGCACGTTGACTATCGGACTCTCTGTCTGGGGAGGCTGATTAGGTGAGCCACAGAGACTAGAAGCACACCCAGCCAGATAGACGTGTGAGGTAGTAGACGACCTGACAGGGGAGGTCCTCCAGCTTTGGCAGAAAGAGAAGAGGGAGACATATGGAGCTGAGGCAGGAAGATGGGCTCACGCAGCTCTGAGACAGTGAAGGGAACTGCCAAAGACCACCTCAGGTAGCTGTCCTAGCTACCACATCTCCTGAAGTTTTGCGCCACAGCTTAAAAACACATGAGAACACATGTTATGCTTACTTTAATGCAGAATTAGGGTGAGAAATTACTCGGCATTGAGGAAAACTGGTGTGCCTGTGAGGTGCACCATATTGATTCAGGTGGTTCCCAAGCCTCCAAGGTGGGTACCTGGAAACTAGAGGTGAGTGAGGCAGGGGTGGGGCAGGCACGGGCAGAGTATAAGGAGAATGCTTCTTCCCTGAAGCACATTACACCAAAGTGGCACCTTTTCAGTTAGACTTAAGGTTGTTAAGACTATGAAGTGAAGACACAAGACGGGAGCCAAGGAGTATATGTGTTCTCTGGCTTCTCCTGGGTCACCTGTTCTTGTGCCCCAGAGCCGGTATGCATCTAAGACTGTATGACCAATGGCACCCAATGAAGTTCATATCACATGATGGCTTAGCAGCCATCTGAGGCAATTAGATGAGAAGATACTGTAACTTGGAGAAAGGAACAAAAGATAGTCTTACTCTCATAGAAAGGAAAAGAAGCCCTTCATGGCTACATAATAAACTTTTGGTGTTCTGGGGGGGAATTGTGGGTCTTCCAGTTGACCCTATACTATCCAGGTATCAGCCATCTATTTGGTTGATGTCAATTCCCACAAAAGAATGCTAAGATGTGAATGTGTTCACGGAGAAGACTTGTGACGCTTGTCATAGAAATAAGGTCTACATAAGGAACATTCTGGGATCAGTAACATATTCGATTTAAATTGGAATTTATTTCTCTGAAGCTCAATTGCTGTCCCCACCATGTAAATAGCTTTTGAATTATCATCGCCAGCCATATGTTTGCAATCAGTGCCTTGGGGTCTTCAAGATGTACAGAAACACCAGCCAGATTTCCTTATCTTTGGAAGGGCTCATGGTTCCTTCGCTTTGTTATTTAGCATTATATAAAAAGGCAAGATTTAACTTTAAGAAAGGGAAAATACATCCTAATGAATCACTGTCATTCACATTTAGGGAACCATAAAGTTCTTGCTCAAAACTTCAGGCTCTGACCTTACATTGGAAATTGGACCGTTATAACTCCCGTCAAGTCCACATCTGTGTGTCCCCACCCCCAGTGCANTTTGTCCTTCTCTGCCTGACTTATTTCGCTCAGCATAACACCCTCAAGGTCCATCCATGTTGCTACAACATGTGTCCTTTTTGATAAACTTTACACACCAGCTGATAGAAGCTTCCTGGGATGGGGTGGGGGAGGAAGGTGGGAGTACACAAATAAAGCTAAAATGTGAATTCTCAGTCCAAAATGGTAGACATCAAAGTCCAGATTGAAAACCAGGATTTCCATTTCCCCTGCTAAACAGGTCCTTCAGCCTTCATCCTGTCCCCACACTCACATGTTATTATTGTCCTGAATTTCATGGGCCGGTGTTTTGCTATTAGCCGTCCATATGCATGTGCTTCAGGAGGTGGTGCAGATGTGTGCGGCACTGTTGGAGCTGGAAGAGTTGTTTTGTCCAGAAGGACCTTCTGAGATGGTGGCAGGATGCCACAGCCCCAACACACAGTCACGGGGGAAGCGCCAAAGTAATACAGTGAAATCTTAACAACACCAAGGGAATTCCATGTAAACTGCTCTACATTAAAAGGCAGAAATGGCTGACCCTCCGACCCTCAATAGCTCCTAAATAGTGTAAGACTCTTCAGACGCACCAACTCTCAAGGCTTGGGTACATGGCGATTTGGCTTTGTACACAGCTGTCCAACATCCATTCTTCACTGCTCAAAAGCAATCTGAATTTATCATGGACTGGGCTTAGCAAAATTATTTTGAACTGAGTTCCAAATTATTTTGAATTCTCCCTTCGGTTCAAGGCAGGATGCATTATGTGGCACAGAATGCTTTTAAAACAAATCCACTGTCCAAAACATTTGGCGAGTTGGTGCTACATTTTTCTGGGGGAAAAAGTCAGCTAGGGAAAACAAGAAATCACATCACCACCACCACCAACCCTGGCATAGCACAGTTCATTCTCTCACACATTCATCCATTAGTCATTTACTTATTCATTCACTCATTTATCTATTTATGCATTCATTATTGATTCAAGCATTCATTCATTCACTTACTCATTCATTTATTCAATCTAGCATTCATCTGTCAGTCATGAGCCATGGTAGCTCATTCTTTTGTGCCCCTGTCTCCACTGCTAAGACAGGAAATGGAAATGAAACCATGTGGCTTACTGTCTGGGACACAGCTCGGACTCTGTGTCTGCTTCTCCTTTCCTTCCAAATAACGACATTCTCTCTGGAATGTTATTATTCCAATAATAATTCCCTCTGAAAGTCACCGAACACTAAGGGTGGCAGGATCAAAGATGTCTTCCCTTTGGAGCTCAGGAAACAGAAGAGCATCCAGAATAAACAAGTCGCATTGGGGTGGGACTTGTTTCTCATCAGTTACCTACTATTGAACGCATTAAACCAAACAGGACCCCTTCAAGGAATACAGAAGTAGGATCTTCATTTCACCCCTTGAAAGAATTCTCATTTTACACCAAACTCTTTACCCTCAGCTTTTATCCCCTTTCCTTATTTCTTTAAAAAATACTTTAGAACCAATTTGTTTATTCTGTCCATCATTTCTCTCACCTCACTGGTGCATTAGCTCTGTCAGGGCAACAGTTCATATATTTTGTTTACTGCCGTATTATTATTTCTGACACTTAGATTGGTGTCAGTCACAACATAAGCACTCCGTGAATATTACTCGTTAAACTAAACTGATGTGAAAATTATTCGAAACGCTAGTTTGAAAAACATTAAAATTCACCCCTTAGAAGATTTTTGTTACTTTCTATGAAAATTTCTTCTCTACAAACTACAATTCTTGATCAAGTATTCCCAATAGTGTAGAATACTATTTTTTCTGTCTATTCCTCTTTCCATTTCTCATATATAAACTATCTTTGGCTGAAATGTTCAGCAATGCATATGTACTACCTCTTTTCTTGCCTGCCAAATTCTTCTTTATGTGCCAGAATGTCTTATCTAAGACATTACTTTATACCAATTTGACAGCTTCCGATAAAGCAAGAAGAACAAAGAGATCACATTAAAAAGTTATGGGGCTAACTTTATCAAAGTACAAGGTATTTGAGAATATGGTCCATATACATATATTTTTTTTTTCTTTAAGAATGGTTGCTGTACTTGGAAAAAAAAAAAAAGAGGGGCACCTGGTTGTCTCAATCAGTTAAGTGTCCAACTTCAGCTCAGGTCATGATCTCACGGTTTGTGAGTTCGAGCCCCGTGTCAGGCTCTGTGCTGACAGCTCAGAGCCTAGAGCCTGCTTCAGATTCTGCGTCTCCCTCTCTCTCTGCCATCCCACACTCGTGCTCTGTCTCCCTCTCTTAAAAAGTAAGAAAAACATTAAACAAATTTTCTAAAAGGAAAAAAAAAGACAATGACTTTGGATTAATTACTTCTAATACTCTGAGCATAGAAGCTCCCTGATTTCCCACAAAGAGGGGCTCTCTCAAGGTTTAGGACATCCTTTGCCACCCCCATGGACCACTACTACCACAAGGCACCGGACATTCAAGGATATGTTTGTGGTAATTCCAGGTGGAGACTTCTGGAAAAAAGCAAACGGTTAAGAATCCTATTTTCTTCCTTATGGAACATAAACTCATCTCCTTGTTTATCGAAAATGTTAACAGTTGTGCTGATTGAATTATTAAATTGAAATATTCACTGTAAAAACTCTCTTAAATATGGAAAGGTGGAAAAAAATGAACCCTTATTGCATAATTACATCTTGCAAAAACAAAATGCCTTCTGTTAACATGTTGGTGTATCCCCAACGGCCTGTTTGAGTGCAATGAGCAGGATGATCGGAGGTGGCCCTGGGAGTTCACTCACGGTAGCATGGATGATAAGCCAACTAGAAGCGGGAACCCCCTTCCTGCTGGCAGGAGAGGCTGCATCTGAATAGGACTTCTTTTCCCCTGACAAGAGGGACAGCTCTTTCCCAGGGGCTTTGGAGTCTCTAGGTGCCGGGCAGCTGGCTCTCCCAGACAACTCCAGTGGCAGCTGATGCCTAAACCTAGATGGAATGCTTATCTTCCTGCTTACTAGGATTTCTCTCGGGTTCCTAACAAAGGAGAATCAGGGAGTGCAGAGGCGACTCCTCAACTGGACACAGACCCACCCACTCAGTGTTCAGGATACCTGAACCCAGCATGCCTCTCACAGGAGGATGCATGACTTAGGAACCTTTTCCTTTTCTTGCTTACGGTTATTTTCTTCCTTAAGGATTATTCCTTAGCACGTGCTGTACTGTACTGTGCAATATGCCCTTTCCCGCTCTGATAGTCAATTTGATGCATCAACTTATAAGTAGTTTGTAGCACCAAGTTATTCAGCCAAACGCTAGTCTAGAGATTGCCATGAAGGTATTTTGCACATATGGTCAGCATCAGCAATCAATTGATTTTTTTTTAATTTTTTTTTTAAATTTCTAGGAGAGAGAGAGAGAGAGAGACAACGTGAGCAGGAGAGGGTCAGAGAGAGAGGGAGTCACAGACTGAAACAGGCTCCAGGCTCTGAGCTGGCAGTCATCACAGAGCCTGACACGGGGCTCGAACCCACGAACTGCGAGATCATGACCTAAGCGAAAGTCAGATGCTTAACTGACTAAGCCACCCAGGTGCCCGAGCAATCAATTGATTTTAAGTAAAGGAGATGACCTTGGATAATCTGAGTTGACATCATCTCATCAGTTGAAAGGCCTTAAGAGATTTCCCCACCCAAGAGCAAATTCCGCATGTGGACCACCACATTAGCTCTTACCCCAGAATTTCCAGCCTGTCTTTGGCCTGCCCTATAGATTTCACACTTGTCTAGCCCAGCCAAGTCCAATATTTTTGAGCCAATATCTTGAAATCCATCCATCCATCTATCTATCATCTATCTATCTATCTGTCTATCATCTATCTATCAATCATCTGTCTGTCTGTCTATCATCCCTCTATCTATCTGTCTGTCTATCTATCTATCTATCTGTCTATCATCTATCTGTCTATCTATCTGTCTGCCTATCTATCTATCTATCATCTATCTGTCTATCTATCTATCATCTATCTATCTATCTATCATCTATCTATCTGTCTGTCTATCTGTCTATCTATCATCTATCTGTCTGTCTATCTGTCTATCTATCATCTATCTATCTGTCTATCTATCTGTCTATCTATCATCTATCTGTCTATCTATCTATCATCTATCTGTGTGTCTACCTGTCTATCTATCTATCTGTCTGTCTATCTGTCTATCTATCATCTATCTATCTGTCTGTCTGTCTATCTGTCTATCATCTATCTGTCTATCTATCTATCATCTATCTGTCTGTCTGTCTATCTATCTATCTATCATCTATCTGTCTGTCTGTCTGTCTATCTATCTGTCTATCTGTCTGTCTGTCTATCTGTCTGTCTGTCTGTCTATCTATCTGTCTGTCTGTCTGTCTGTCTGTCTATCTGTCTGTCTATCTGTCTGTCTGTCTCTCTCTCTGTCTATCTGTCTGTCTGTCTGTCTGTCTGTCTGTCTGTGTACCCTACGGGTTCTATTTCTCCTACAGACCTTGCCTGGTATGCTTACCTTGTGTTAGAGCTGTATGAGATTTTTCATAAGCTTACACTCTGTACAAATGAGAAATGACCTTTTTAGATAAACATCAGGAAAGCTTTCTCCCATCCACTCACCCCACACTTAATTTGCTTTTGTGTGTTTTTATGTTCCCCTTTCCAATCTGGATTTAAAGTATCAACATAGCAAGGTATCACAAGATTAAAATACAGGGGTGCCTGCCTGGGTGGCTAAGTCAGTTGAGCATTTGACTTCGGCTCAGGTCATGATGTCATGGTTTGTGAGTTTGAGCCTCATGTCAGGCTTTGTACTGACAGCGCAGAGCCTGCTTCAGATTCTAGAACTCCCTCTCTCTCTGCCTCTCTCTTTCTCTCAAAAATGAATAAACATTAAAATTTTTAATGGAAAAAATAAATGTAAATATAAAAATAACACATAGAATATTTGTTAACAAGCAATTAACAAAGATCAAAAGGGAGATTGTAGTAGGAAAACAAGGAGACAAGAATATATCTAGCAAAGCAAATCAATGCCAAACGCTGGTAGAAAGTCAGGGGAATTGAGGCAAATCCTACAAAGATCCTTGGACACTCATCAAGTACACTGTAGTGGTTCTGCAAAGGCTGAGGGCAGTGCTCTCAGGCAAAAAGAGAGGGCTCCCATGTGCAGAAAGCCAGGAATGGGTCTAGAGACCAAAGAGAAGCCTCCAGAAACTCAAAAGGCTGGCAGGCAGGCTATAAAGCAGAAAGAGAATTCCCATAGTTTAGAAAGCTGGTGGCTAGCCCTGCAAAGTATGAAGAGATCAAAAGAATCTGGCTGGTGCTCCAATCCCAGGCCCTTCTGAAGGCAGAGTTTCAGCCCCACCCTCACAACAGGTGAGCTGAATCACCTACAGACACCAGCTCTGCAGCAGAGGCGGGGACCAGCTCAGCTATTGCTGTATTGGCTCAGCCTCCCACCATCAGCCTGACAGAGTGCCACGTCGTTCTCAGGAGCTAAGTATCCCTAACCCAAAACAATATCTAACATAAAACAAAAATCACAAGATACACAAAGTGAGGAAATGGGCCTTGCATTTAAGAAGAAACAGTCCATGGCAGCAAATGTGGAAATGGCCCAGATGTTTGAATTAGCACTTAGGATGTTAAAGTCTTTATACCGAAGGATCTAGAGAAAAATGTCGACAAGTGTGAACAGATAAGGAATTCCGGCAGAGAAAGGAAAATCGCAAAGACAAAAATCAAATGGAACGATGAGAATGAAATTATATAATGCCAGAGAGGAAGAATTCAGTTGATGTGTTTACTAGCACTCTGGGTACAGTAGAGGAAAAAGTCAGTGAAGTCAAAGATAGGCCAATAGACACCATCCAAACTGAAACACATGGAGAATAACAAGTGAAAAAAATAAAACAAAGCATCCAATACCTGTGATATACTACCAAGCAATATAAATAATTGGAGTCTCAGAAGGAGAGGAGATACAGAAGAAAAAATATTTTCAGAGACAATTGTCAATAATTTTTTAAACTGATGAAATACATCAGCACACATATCCAAAAGGCTCAGCAAACCATGAACACACATTATTTTAAAAAATAATTTTACCCTCTTACACTGTTGGTGGGAATATAAACTGGTGCAGCCCCTCTGGAAAACAGTGTGGAGGTTCCTCAAAAAATTCACACTAGAACTCCCCTATGACCCAGCAATAGCACTGCTAGGANAAAGAAAGAAAAAGAAAGAAAGAAAGAAAGAAAGAAAGAAATCTGGCCTGTGTAGCAACGTGGATGGAACTTGAGGGTGTGATGCTGAGTGAAATAAGTCAGGCAGAGAAAGTCAGATTCCATAGGTTTGTCATTCATATGTGGATCTTGAGAAACTTAACAGAAGACCATGAGTGAAGGGAAGGTGGAAAATAGTTAAGGAGAGGGAGGGAGGCAAACCATAAGAGACTCTTAAACAAAACAAACTGAGGATTGAGGGGGTGGGGGAGAGGGGAAAATGAGTGATGGACACGGAGGAGGAGGGCACTTGTTGGGATGAGCACTGGGTGTTATATGGAAACCGACTTGACAAAAAACCATAAAAGAAATAAAAATAAATAAATAAATAAATAAATAAATAAATAAATAAATAAATAAATAAATAATTTAAAAATTACACCTAGTACATCAGAGGCAAACTGGAAAATGGAAAGAAAATCTTAAAAGTAGCCCATAAAACAACCCATGTCATATGCAGGGGAAGCACGAAAAGAATGAGGGTTGAACTTCTCACCATGGAATGGAATTTACAAAGTGCCAAGAGAAAAGAAAAGCTGCCAGTATAGAATTGTATATATAGCCAAAGTATGCATCAAACATGAGAGCTAAGTAAAGACATTTTTGGCCATGGAGAAACTCAAGAGATTTTTGCAGCTAGAAAACCTGTGCTAGAAAAAAATGCTAAAAGAATTTCTTCAGGGGGATGCGATGTGATACCAGAGAGAAGCTCCAGTCTGCAGGAAAGAATTAAAACACAGAAAGTGCAACATATGGGTAAAAGTAAAGGACCTATTATTATCTTTAATATGTGTGTGTGTATGTATACAGCTTCTATCAAATATATAGGCTATATATATGGACTCAGGCTCCAACTGTTTGAAACAAAAATAGTAACATGTTGCAGAGTTTATAGAACGCAGAGGAAGAAAAGAACACAGGGGTAAGGGGGGAGGAATGGAATTATACAACCATGAGGTTCTTACTTTTTAAAAAGAGTTCAATGGGGCACCTGGGTGGCTCAGTCCCTTACATGTCTGACTCTTGGTTTCGGCTCAGCTCTTGATCTCCAGGGTCATAAGACTGAGCTCTACATTGGCCTCCACACTGAGCATAGAGCCTGCTTAAGATTCTCTCTCTCTCTCTCTCTCTCTCTCTCCCTGCTCCTCCCCCATTCATGCATGCTCTTGCTCTCTCTCGCTCTCTCTCTCAAAGACAATAAGAGTTTAATGTAACTGGAAATTAGACGATGCTAACTTATATATAGGTATTGTAATCTAGCAACTTCTAAAAAATAACACAACAATGCATATTAAATATACAGATGTTTTGCTGATGTGACACAAAATAATGGTATCTACAAATATAACGGAAAACTCATGTCACAACAGCAGAACAACGGTGAAAAACTGGGTACTGAGTGTCTAAAATTAGTTGCTGCACAAGAAAATCTTGAAATGCCCTGAATGGTGATGGCTCATTTATGAAAAAACTTGATAGAAGTTGTGTCAGATTTGATCAACACCCTAACCATTTACTGGAAATTACATTAATTTAATTGTGAAACTGAAACTTTACCTGATATATTCAATAGGAGAAAATAAGTTTTGATCATTCATTCTAAAACAACAACAACCCAAAGAAAGTTAATAGAGTTAAGTAAGTACTTGGCCATTCCAAATAAGAAAGAAAAACAGGAAATAAGAAAGAGAAACATATAAAAAGGTGAAAGATCTAAACACAATTGAATTGATACTTAGATTGAATATAAATGGACTTCACCACTTAAAGGTTTGATAAAAAAAAGCCAAGCCAAATATATGCCTCTCACAAGAAACACACTTAGAACACACATAAACACACACACACACACACACAAATGGCTAAAAATAAAATGTTGAAAAACAACCTACTATCAATCGTGCTCATAAATCTACATGGCTATGCTTATATCTGACAGAGTACAATTTAAGACAATAGTTAACACCAGGGGCACTTGAGGGGCTCAGTCGGTTGAGCATCTAACTCTTGATTTCAGCTCAGGTCATGATCTCACAGCTCGTGAGTTTGAGCCCTGCACTGGGCTCTGTGCTGGCATCCTGGAGCCTGCTTGGGATTCTCTGTCTCCTGTCTCTGCCCCTCCCCTGCTCTCTCTCTCTCTCAAAAATAAATATTTTAAAAAACAAAAGAAAATAGTAAAACCAGAGATAAAAAGGTATTATTGAATGTTAAGAGTTACTGTGTCAAGAATAAATAACGACCTTCAACTTGTATGCACGTAATGAAAGAGCTACAAAACACATGATGTGATAATCAGCAGAACTAAGAATTGCTAAAATTAAGCTTATGCTCATAATGGAAGAAATTAATATGCCTCTCCTTATGGACTGATGAAACAAGTAGACCAAAAATTTTAAAAATATAGAAGGCTTGAGTAATACTTTCAACCAACTTAACATAATTAACATTCCATTTAACAACTGTACAATATGGATTCTTGCGAAGAGCACATCAAACATTCACCATAATAAATCATATTATTGGACATTTTATTTAAAAACCCTCTAATTATAATCATTCATATGAAATATGTTCTCTGACAACAAAACATTAAAATTAAAATCAATAACAATAATATAACTTTGGAAATACTCAAATATTTGGGGACACTTGATTGGCTCATTTGGTTAAGTGTCTGACTCTTAACTTTGGTTCAGGTTATGATTTCACAGTTTGTGGGTTAAAGCCCCGCATTGGGTTCTGTGCTGCTAGTGCAGAGCCTGCTTGGGATTCTCTCTCTCTTTCAAAATAAATAAATACACTTTTAAAAAATTAAAAAAATAAATTGCTCAAATATTTAGAAGCTAAACGACATATTTCTAAACAGGTGATGACTTATAGAAAAACCACAGGGAAAAACAGAAAACATTTAAATTGAATGATAATGGACATACATATCAAAATACATGGAATACAAGGAAAACAGTGCTTAGAGGGAGACTTACAGCTTTAATTGCCTGTTCAAATAGGATGAAAATGTTATAAATAAAAAGGCTAGGCTTCCACCTTAATAAGCAACAAAAAATTTAGGAAATCTAAGCTAACACAGAGGGAAGAGGATAATAAAAAATAGGGTAGAAGTTAATAAAATAAAAACAGATGAAAGATACAGCAAATTAACAATGTGGAAAGTTGGCTTTCTGAAGATTAATAAAACTGATGGGACTCCAGCGAAACTGTTCTAGGAAAAAGAAAGAAATGCAAGTTGCACATGTTAGGAATAAAAGAGATAAACATACCCCCAACTCCTACAAGTATTTAAAAGCCAATAAAAAGATACACTATAAATAAGGGACAAGTGCCTTGAGAAACATCACAACTGAAACAAGAAGAAAAATCATCTTTAATACCTGTTAAAGGAATGGAATTTGCAATCAGAAATCTCCCCATAGAAACAAAACTCCAAAGAAAACAATCTTCAGGTTATATATCAACATCTAAGGAAGAAGTGATACTGATCCTGCACAAATTTCTTTTAGACAACAGAGTAAGAAGGAACATTTCCCAAATAATTTTCTGAGGCTGTATAATCCTGGCATTAGAACCTAACAAAGACAGTATAAGATAAAAAATAATAAACAGTATCCATCACGAACATAAACACAAAAAATCATTAAAATATCAGCAATTGAGGGGTGCCTGGGTGGCTCAGAAGGTTAAACATCCGACTTTAGTTTAGATCATGATCTCACAGCTTGTGAGTTCAAGCCCTGTGTTGGGCTCTGGGCTGACCACTCAGAGCCTGGAGCCTACTTCAGACTCTCTCTCTGTCTCTC
The DNA here is from genome assembly GCF_008692635.1 of Crocuta crocuta. Taxonomy (NCBI): domain Eukaryota; kingdom Metazoa; phylum Chordata; class Mammalia; order Carnivora; family Hyaenidae; genus Crocuta; species Crocuta crocuta. Next base: position 524,753 of record NW_027530213.1, on the reverse strand, counting down.
TCTCTTTCTCTCTGCCACCCCTCTCTCACGCTCTGTCTGTCTCTCTCAAAAATGAATAAACATTAAAATTTTTTTAATAAATAAATTAAATATTAGCAATCGAATGCTATAAACATAAAAAGTATAACATACCATGGCCAAGTAGAGTTTATCCTAGAAATACAAAATTGATTTAAGATTTACAAAACCAATAAAAATAATTCATAAAGAAAAATTTCACATCATTATCTCAGTATATACAGAAAAATCGGGGGCGCCTAGGTGGCTCAGGTAGTTAAGCGCCTGACTTCGGCTCAGGTCATGCTCTCACAGTTCGTGGGTTCGAGCCCTGCATCGGCCTGTGTGCTGACAGCTAGCTCAGAGCCTGGAGCCTCATTCAGATTCTGTGGCTCCCTCTCTCTCTGACCCTCCCCTGCTCACGCTGTCTCTCTCTCTCTCTCTCAGGAATAAATAAAACATGTAAAAAAAAAAAGAAAGAAAGAAAAATTGTTGGACAAAATGTAACCTCATTTATGAAAAGAACCCTTAGAAAAACCAGAATATAATTGAACTTCCACAGTCTGATAAAGGGCATCTATGGAAAATATACAAATAACATCATATCTAATGCTGAAATATTATTGACCATTTTCAGCCCTTAGGATTGGAGACAATGCCAAGGTATCCATCCTTGTTACTTTTATTCATTTCTAATCAACATTTAACAGTGTACTACAAGTCCTAGGTAGTGCAACACAGCAAGAAAATAAAATTGAAAAAGCCAAAACAATGTTAAAAGAAATCATTTATAGTACCTGGCTTTTAAGATTGCAGTGAAACTTTGGTAATCAAGACAACATATGCAAAACTACCTCCACAAAATTACACGGTTTGAATTTTAGACTAACTGTATATAATTACAATAGTGTGGAATTGGCATGAAAATAAGCAAAGAGATCCGTGGAACAGAATAAAGATCCACATGTGTATGATTAATTAATTTTTAAAACCAAGGTGAAAAGTCAATTAAATGGGTGTTGGGGGAGGAAAGAAAGTCTTTTTCACAAATACTGTTGTAAGAATAAGATAAGGAGACGGGGAAAAAATGAACCTGGAGACCTACCTCATTCTTTATGTAACAATTAAATGGAGATGAGTCATAAGATTTAAACGTAAAAGCTGGAACCGTACATTTATAAAGAAAGCCTCAGAGAATATATTTACATACTTGGAACAAGCCCCAAAATTTTAGGTACTAGCCATAAAAAATGATGAATTACACTTTATCAATGCTTTCTTGATTTGCAGAAAGGCACCAATGATAAAATACATATCCTACAACTAAGAAACACAGTATTACACCACACAAATGATTCCTATCCAAAATATATAAAGAACCCTTACGATTCAGTTATAACAATACAAACAACCCAATTAAAATTAGGCAAAACATTGGAATAGGTGCTTCATAAAAGAAGATATACTATGGCAAATGAGCACATGAAACAGTATTATTAAATGATCAGGTAAATGCAAATTGAAACCTTAATAAGATACTATTTTATATACATCAAAGTGGTTAAATTATAAATACTGTTATACTAAAAGTCAGGGAAAACATAAAGCAATGAGAACTATCATACATTTCTGGCAGAGGTTTAAATGGTACCTTTTCCAAGTTTCTTATAAAGTTGAAAACATGCAATCCCACTCCTACTATTTACCCCCAAAAGTACTATAACATCTTTCTACAGAAGTACTTCTACAAAAATATTTAACCATTCTTTCTCATATTAGTCAAATACCAGAAATAGCCCAAAAGTCTAGCAACAGGAGAATGAAAAAAAATTATTAAAGGAACAAATTTCTGAGACTGGCAAAAATATGTGTGAATTTCATAATTACTATACTGAGAAAAAGAAGCCTGATATCAAAGAATGCAACTATTCTATTTATATAAAGTCCAGGAATAGGTAAACCTACTCTGTGGATAAAAATCAGAAAGGGGTTGCATTTGGGGACATGACTAGTAATAGGAACAAGCAAAGTTTCCATGATGGTACTTAATTGAAATGTCCTACATCTTGTTTCAGATGGCGTTAATATAAGTGTATTCAAATGACAAAACACATTAAGCTGAAAGTTTTTCATTAGTGGATTTGACTATACTAGATTACAACTCAAAAAATAAACTAAGGAAAAGTATGGGTTTCTGTTTGATGCAGGGACCATGGACAAAGTTAAAACAGTGACAGAATGGGAGAAGGTATTTTCAATGTCTAAAGTCAACAAAACCTAATATTAGAATATACACAGAACTCTCGAAAATCAAAAAGAAAAAGACAGAAATATCCCTGGTGACATAGCAAAGGCTACGAATGGGCACTTTTTCAAAGAGAAAACCATAAGGCTCAAATGAACATAAAAAAATTCTAAAATTAATTAGTAATCAGAAATAAATAAGAAAAAATAACAAGCTGTTATTTTAAAGCTTTTTCATCTATCTAAAATTAGAAAACCAAATATATCCAAGAATTGGTAACGATACAGAAATATGGGAACCCTCACGCCATGCCAAAAAAAAAAAAAAAAGAAAAGAAAGTGTAGACTAATAATGCAGCCATGGTACAGAGCAATCTGGTGACAGTCAGTCAAATAATTCTGTATCTATCCTCTTAAAAATCTCTGACCCAATATCAGAAAGGGAGAAGTACAAGGATATTCACTGTAGTAAAATGTGGGGTGCTGAGGCTTGAAGATCATTTGGGTGTCTCTCTCTGGGGAAGAAGATAAATAAAATGTGGTGGTTCCCAAACCATTGAGTGCAATACAGCTACAAGATGTAAGAAACTCAATTTACATATAGCAATATGGAAGAATTCCAGACATAGCATTGATTGAAATTAAAAGATATGTTACACCTTTTGATTACACAAATTAAAACCAACATTTGCACATGATAACACTGTATAGTATACAGAAATACATATCAAAAGATGCACATTAAACATACTAGGTCATTTCAAATGAGGGGGCAAGCCTAGGAGGAAGTAGTGATGGGAATAAAGAAAATAAACAACAGAACGATGGGCCTCTCATTACGACCAATGACCACAGGGTGCTACGAAATGACATCAGAGTAGCTGAGTCCTCTGAAACCAAATCCAAAAAGATAAAACTAAACAAAACTTCACAAAAACATAGAAGAGGGAATAATACAGGAAAAAAAAATGATATGATGAAATCACCCAATGTACAACAGAGAGGTAAAGTGTTGAACATTGTGAAAAAGAAATTAGAGAAAAGAGTGACACATTCTAAAGCATTTTTAATAGGAATCTTAGATGAAAACAGGAGAGAAAATATTCCTGAAGGAAATTCCAGAATTATGAATCACATGAATCTTCAGTTTCCAGAAATATTACAAGTGAGACAGAACAATCATTTCTTTTTGTAAATCCATGTCTTAACTATATGAAACTATACAGCATCACAGAGCTAGAGAAAAATGTTAAACCCTATTGGAGAGAAAAATATTACTAGCAAAGTTAAGGTCTGATATATTGACAATAGACTGTTTATCAGCATTAAAATATGTAGGATAATCACGAGAAGATACCACAAAACTTCTGAAGGAAACAAATGTCGATATAGAATTCTATACCCAGCTATATTGTCAGCTCCAACTGAAGCAAAACAAAAATCTTTTGAGGCATAAAAAGAATGCAAGAACTTCCTATTTCCAGACTGTCATTTAAGAAACCACTGAAGATTATACCTCAAGAAGCAAGAAGGAAATGAGTCCTGCAGTAACAGGTGGGTCTTCTACCACTATGCACAGCCTACGAAGCCCACACTGGTCAGACCTCTGTCCTGACTGGCTACACAACATGCCATACCAGATCTTAACTATTCAGACCATCCTACCACAAGAAATGATGAATAAAGAGCTCTATGAATACACTGGTAAATTAAAATAAGCATTCAATTTTTTTAAGTTTATTTATTTTTCTATATAGAGAAAAAGTGGGGAGGGGCAGAGAGAGAGAGAATCCCAAGCAGGCTCTGTGTTGACAGCGTGGAGCCCAACTTGGGGCTTGATCTCCTGAGCCGAAATCAAGAGTAGGATGCTTAACCAATTGAGCCACCCAGGCACCTCTAACCCATTCACTTTTAAGAAAACAAATGAACGTGATAAGAAGAAGGCAGAATTGAAATTCGAGACAAAACAATGTGGAAAGTAGGAGAAAGAGATCAGAATGAACAAAGTCAGGTTCAGGAGAATGACAGATATGCTCACCAACCACAACCTTTGTAAGTGAGTTATCGATGTCAAAGTCACTAGGTTATCCACAAATATTGGACATGAATTTGTAACTTTCACACCAATAGAAGAAATGAGGAGAACACTAACAGCCTAACAGATGGCAGGGAAGTTCAGTAGGGTAGGAAAATCAGTGATAAAGTGTGATAAATGGAAAATGCCAAATGTACCAGAAATTCAAGGAAATATAAAAGGGCTTAAGTGGTCTATTAAAAACAAACAACATATATACATATATATTTTACATCTTGTGAAGTGTACCTACAGTGTTCATTGGAGAAATCGATAGCTTTCAATGTACTTCTTTTTAAAAGAGAGAAAGACTGGGGGCGCCTGGGTGGCTTAGTCGGTTAAGCATCCGACTTTCACTTGGGTCATGATCTCGCGGTTCGTGGGTTCGAGCCCCGTGTCGGGCTCTGTGCTGACTGTCAGCTCAGAGCCTGGAGCCTGTTTCAGAGTCTGTGTCTCCCTCTCTCTCTGACCCTCCCCTGCTCACACTGTCTCTCTCTTTCTCTCTCTCTCTCCTAGAAATAAATAAAAATATTTAAAAAAAAATAAAAGAGAGAAAGACTGGAAACAGATGAGCTAAACATTCAATTCAATAAGCTAGAAAAATAAAGGAAACTCAAAGACATTAGAAGGAAGATATAAAATACAAAACAAGACATTAAACTAAAAGTTAGGTTTTTAAAGAGACAGAGAAATACTTCAACAAGGCACAAATAATAAATAGAGATGAAGGCGGAGACACAACTATGGGTCAAACAGGTCCATTTCAATCATAAGCAAATACTTCAAAGGAGAAGATGACACTTGGTCCTCTCTTGAAGTTCAGTGCATGCCCTGCAGCTGAAGAAAATATGGTTTTCTTCTTTAAATTTTTTTTTCATAAACTCTCTTATTTTTTTTTAATAGTTTATTGTCAAATTAGTTTCCACATAACACTCAGTGCTCATCCCCACAAGTGTCCTCCTCCATGCCCATCCCCCCTCCCCCCACATCCATCAGTCCTCAGTTTTTGTCAGCATTCAAGAGTCTCTCATGGTTTGCTTCTCTCCCTTTCCCCAGGAATCTTTAAATTTTTAAAAATGTTTTATTACTTACATTAGAGAGAGACAGAGTGTGAGCTGGGGAGAGGGAGAGAGGGAGACACAGAATCCAAAGCAGCTCCAGGCTCTGAGCTGTCAGCACAGAGCCCAACGCGGGGCTCGAACCCACGAACTGTGAGATCATGACCTGAGCTGAAGTCGCACGCTTAACCGACTGAGCCACCCAGGTGCCCTCAGTTTCCCTCTTAAGGCATAGAGGCCACCTTCTGCCAGTCAGAACCACGGCTACTGCTTGAACGCTGTTCTAGCTACGGGGCTCTGTGTTCAACATAGAAGTGTCCACCTGTCACCTTTTTAAACCTTTGGCAGCTGTGTCACCCCTGTTTTACAGGTGAGGACACAGGGGCTTGGAGACATCAGAGAACCCACCCATGCTCGCTCAGCTAGCTGGTGAAGACACCAGGATCCAGACACTCAGGTCCGTCTCCTTCCAAAACTCATAATCCTAAAACCCCGGCACCTTTCATGTTTCTCCCAGAGGGAAGGGGAGGGGGGCTGGGATGGGGAGAGAAAGGGCGGGGGTGGGGGGAGGTGAGGTCAGGATTGAAGTTTTCCTTCGCTCTTGACAAAATGTGACCTTCCAGTTTTGTCTGTCAGGTGGGTCCACGTGCACCCATGCCTTCCAGAGCACGCTGGAAGCTGAAAACAGATCTGTTTTCACTTCTCACCCGGAAACAGATGAAGAGGCATTAAAGCTGATAATCTGTAGCTAATATGAATTCAGTGTTTCTCTCTTTTAAAGCTTAACAATGACACCTTCATACTAGTAGCATTCATTTAATTCTTTAAAACATATATAAACAAGAAACTCTGCAAAATACAATTTCACTTCTAGAGTCTCATATTATTCTCTAAGGTAAGTGTAAAATGTAATTTATTTGATTCACATCTTATTTTTAATTCCCTGATCCCATATGCTGGTGAGAGGAGCAAATTGTAGTGAACTGTGGTTGAGTCACTAGTAATTACTTCAGATAAATGCCATCCTGTGGTTGAGGATTCTGGTCCTAAGTCCGGTTTTCAGTGGTGCCCAATTAAGACCTCCTTGGATTGGCCATGTAGTCCTGGGGACTGCATGTAACACAATCCTACAAAGTGATTCATTCATAAGTCAGTTCTGATGCATCTATCCCAAGTGATGACTTCATGTCTAAATCCAAATCTTGTTGTCAGATACCAGCAGGAAGGAGAAGAGCTAGCAGGCACGATTGTGTTTAAATAATGAGAATGTGGGGTGCCTGGACGGCTCAGTCAGTTGAGCATCTGACTCTTGATTTCGGCTCAAGTCATGATCCCAGGGTTGTAGGATCAAGCCCCACAATCGGCCCCACGCTGAGCATAGAACCTGCTTAAGATTCTCTCTCTCTCTCTCTCTCTCTCTCTCTCTCTCCCCCCTTCTTGCCCTCTCTCCCTCTCTCTCTTCCGCTCTCCACTCTCTCTCTCAAAAATAAAAAGCAAATTAAAAAATTAAATAATGAGAATGCGTACTTGAAAGGCACATATGAATATGCACCTGTATCAAATGCTGTCACTTTCCTTTTCACTTTGTAGGTATTTTTATTTTCTTTTAGTGCCAAAGTGGGACAAAGCACACAAAGAAACACATAATCTCATACACACACAGTCGAGATTGAGAATGCGAGATAACATTCCCAACAAGAAGAAGAAAAAACAAAATACTGCCAGGTCATATGTCATAAACACATATGTGGTAAACGTAGAGACTTGGTGACAAGTCTCGGAGAGTGTTTTTAAAATGTGCCAGTGAGCAGAGGAAGAGAGGCCGCAATTGGAGAAATAGATATGGACACACAGAATAAATATTTCAGGGATTTCCAGTCATTGGGATTCTGTACCTAGTTCATGCACACGAAGATAAGATCTGGAGAAAATGAAACTCTGGTTAGATAATGCAGGGTCTTGCTCATAAATACATACTAGAAGTTGAAATGCTTTCTGCCAACTTTACTTGGTCGTTTTGGGCCTTCAAACCAACCAAGAAATGGGCAGGAGAAAATAGAAAAGAGCAAAGAGCAAGGAAATATTCAAATTTCCTCTTGGCTGGCTAACTGGCTCTAAAGTTGAAATGGTGTCCTGAATACTGCCTAACTAGAAATGTCAGTGTTTAGAACGAAGTACTCTAGATTCAGAAAGAAATCATAAGTGAGCAGGACTCACACCCTGGCTCCGATGGCACAACAGGTGAGAAACAGAGAGAAACGGTCCCTAAGTAAGTAAAGGTATTACCTTCATACAGACTGCACACTGGTATTGAAGCAATAGAAAAGCAATGCAGTATTTGGAAGAGACTATCAAGGTCATGACTAGCTGAGGGAATTGTATTAAATTAACCACAAAATTTTAGAAAGCAATTAAAAAAAAAAAAAGACCAAGGACATATGACTATGAAGTATTGAAGGAAGACCACTTAAGAACTCAGAAAAGAACAAGACGGAATCACAAAAGGATGTTTACAAAACCAGTCCTGTATTTTTCAAGAGACCCATTTTATAAATGGAAAGCAACAGTATGTGGTGGGTGCAGACGGCCGTGCGAAAGGCTCTTTGGGGACAAGCATGCATTGTACCATCCAAAGCGGTTGCTTGTTTCTTGGCTGGAGACAGATTATTTTAACAACTCCAGGCTGGGTTGGATTTCCATTTAATTTAGTGTTGGGTCACTCGACTTTCAGAGTCACATGTGTGGGCATATCAGCTTTCAGAAATAAAGTCTAACACGTGAACCCACAGAAACAAATGTGCTTCTGGGTGTAAATGTGAAGGGAATGTGAGCTCCCCCTCTGCCCTCCTTTTTTTTTTTATTTAATTTTTTTTTAGTGTTTTATTTATTTTTGAGAGAGATAGAGACAGCATGAGCAGGGGAGGGTCAGAGAGAGAGGGAGACACAGAATCGGAAGACAGGCTCCAGGCTCCGAGCTGTCAGCACAGAGCCCGACATGGGGCTTGAACCTACCAACCATGAAATCATGACCTGAGCTAAAGTCAGATGCTTTACTGACTGAGCCACCCAGGCGCCCCTGCCCTCCTTTCTTTCCACACAGCTCTACATCTGCCTCAACGGTCTTCAGTGCCTTCTGCCAAACTTTACCCCAACTCTGAGGGCCCTCAAGCCAACCAGAGAAATGGGCAGGAGAAAATTGAAAAGAGCAAAGAGCAAGGGACTATTCAAATTTCCTTTTGGCTGCCTAACTGGCTCTAAAGGAAACCCTACAGTCTTTCCAAAACTTTCAAAGAAGCCAATATAATAATAGTCTCCGAAGGATACTGGAGAATTGTGCTCATGTGTATGCAGGAGGAGCTCTCCTGTAGAGCCTGTAAGGCACAAGATAGAACATTCCGGTTGTGTCTGTCACCTTGTGTTATAGAAGATGGAGTCAAATCCCAGAAATGTTGGCTGACTCGGTCTTGATTATCTTACTTAGTGTGTTGTTGTGTAGCTCATTAATATGGCCAGTGATGAAGAAAAAGCCTTGTCTTATGTGGAAGAAAATCATCCCATTTGTGAAGGAAAAACACCAACTTAAGAAACAATCCCCAGGGCACCTGGGTTGGTTAGGCATCCAACTCTTGATTTCAGCTCAGGTCATGATCTCATGGTTCATGGGATCAAGCCCGTGTTGGGTTCTGTGTTGACAGTGCAGAGCTTGCTTGGGATTCTCTCTCTCTCTCCCTCTCTCTTTCTCTCTCTCTGTCTCCCCTCCCCCACTCATGTGCATGCAAACACTTTCTCAAAATAAATAAATAAAAATTTTTTTAAATCCCAACATTCTCATCACTTCACGGCCCCACATCCATTTCACGCTTAAAGATGCCCTCTCTGTAGTAAGGCAGTGTTTGGGGCTCCTATCAGCTAGGTCAGGTCACTGAGTTTATGGATTCATGTTCAAAGTGAATGTTCAAAGTTCCAAGCATCTCAGAGTTTGACCATCGGGCATCACTCTGAGCTTGGTTAAAAAAAAAAAAAAAAAAGACAGTGAAGGATCAAAAGGAGTAAGATTCTGTGATGAAAGAGTTCTTCTGTGTTTTGAAAAGCATGATTACCATGCACTAAGGAATGAGGCAAAGCTTCTGGTGTGGATGGAATTGTGCGTCAAGAAAGCTGAAAGGAAAAATAATTCTACATCAGTCGGAAGAAGACCCGCAGCTTGATCTCCACTGCCCACGTGTGTTGCGGAGAGATATGTAAGAAAGGGAGCACAGGAAATGTGATATTCCTCCCATAAACCTCCCGTTGACTCCTTTCCTTGATGCTACGTAGGGGATTTGGCATGGCTCAAGTGACTCACCACTGGCTCTAGCTTCAAAGCCTCGGATGTGGGTTGCCTGGTGGTAGAGACCACTGGGTCAGGGCTGGGGAATAAATTAATTACATATATTTTGCAAATTCATCTGCAGGAAGATGGAAGGCAATGTGGAATGAGCTCAAGGCACGAAGCTCGAGTGTTATAACGACAAGGACTGAAATCAACTGCTATCTCACAAGTGTCAGCAGTGGGGCAGGGAGATGCTTGGAAGAGCAGGGACCTATGGATGCAGCAAGAGGGGCAGAATGGAAGAAAAACACAAAGGGTGCCTGTGGACATGGGAGGCAGCTTTGGCAGTCTGCAAAGTGTCCCATGGTCATCCCTAAAACTGGCCCTTGCTCTACATTCACCACTCAAAGAAGAAATAAGGGCTCTGCAGCAGCGGGTCAATAGGCTCCAGACAGGCCAGACCACCAGAAACCCCCATCCACCAAGAAACTCATCACAAATACCAGTGCTTGGGGCTCTGTGGTCCACAGGAAGCTCTAGAGGTGGGAAAATTTGGAAAGACGATGGATACTTGAAGATTAAAGACCATCCCACTAAAGAATGAATGGGCTAACCGAGAAAATAAAGAGGAAAACTAAAAAGTGCATGGAAGCCAATGAAAATGATAACACAACAGCCCCAAACCTCTGGGACACAGCAAAAGCTGTCATAAGAGGGAAATATATAGCAATCCAGGCCTTCCTAAAGAAGAAAGAAAGGTCTCAGATACACAGCCTAACCTTATACCTTAAAGAGCTGGAAAAAGAAAAGCAAACAAAGCCCCAAACCAGCAGAAAACAGAAAATAATAAAGATTAGAGCAGAAATCATTGATATTGAAATTAAAAAAAACAGAAAAACAAAAACAGAACACATCAATGAAACCAGGAGCTGGTTCTTTTTGAAATAATTAGCAAAATTAATAAACCTCTAGCTAGATTGATCAAAAAGAAAAAGGAAAGGACCCAAATAAATAAAATCAAAAATGAAAGAGGAGAGGTCACAACCAACACTACAGAAATACAAACAGTAATAAGAGATGAGCAATTACATGGCAATAAATTGGGCAATCTGGAAGAAATGGACAAATTCCTAGAAACATATAAACCACCAAAACCAAAAAGGGAAGAAATAGATAATTTGAACCACAACCAGTAAAGAAATTGAATTAGTAATCAAAAACCTCCCAAAAAAACAAGAGCCCAGGACTGGATGGCTTTCCAGGGGAATTCTACCAAACATTTAAAGAAGAGTTAACACCTATTCTTTTGAAGCTGTTCCAAAAAAAAAAAAAAAGAAATAGAAGGAAAGCTTCCAAACTCTTTGTACGAGGCCAGCATTATCTTGATTCCAAAACCAGAAAAAGACCCCACTCAAAAGGAAAACTATAGACCAGTTTCCCTAATGAACATGGAAGCAAAAATCCTCAACAAGATACTAGCCAACCTGATCCAACAATACATTAAAAGAATTATTCACCATGATCAAGTGGTTTTTATATCTGGGATGCAGGGCTGGTTTAATGTCTGCAAATCAATGTGACACACACATTAATAAATGAAAGAACCACACGATCCTCTCAATAGATGCAGAGAAAGCATCTGACAAAATACAGCATCCTTTCTTGATAAAAACCCTCAAGAAAGTAGGGGTAAAAGGATCATACCTCAAGATCATAAAAACCATATATGAAAGACCCACGACTAATATCATTCTCAATGGGGAAAAACTGAGAGCCTTCCCCCTAAGGTCAGGAACACAAGGATGTCCACTCTCACCACTGTTATTCAACATCCTGCTGGAAGTCCTAGGCTCAGCAATAAGACAACACAAAGAAATAAAAGGCATGCAAATCGGCAAGGAGGAAGTCAAATTTTCACTCTCTGCAGGGCTGAGGCCTACAGCAAGTCTGACAAAGGGGAAATCACCCCATGCAGCTCTCAGCAATGTTGACAGCTAAAATGGGAGGGTCGTGTTTGACCGTCCCAGGCCCCAGAGATTGTTCAAGGAGGACGGAAAACTGCACGGGAGGCTGGAGCGTGGCAGACACGTCCGGCCCGAGGCTGACTCCCAGGACACGGCCGTTGGAGCCTCACGCTTCTCAAGCTCCAGTGCACGTGAGAATCACCTGCAGACTTGGTAGCACACACGTCCTGACTCAGGAGCTCTGGGGCAGGGCCTCGGAGTCTGCATTTCTGACCAGCTTTCAGGTGATCCTGACAACCACAGACACCCTCTCGGGGAGCAGCAAACCTCTGCCAGGAGAGTTGGAGGAATGTGGACAAAACATACGGACAAAATGCCACTAACCGCCGCAGAGAGGGTCTCACTGTCTCCCCAATATCTATGCAATCCTCCATTTCTTTCCAAAGCAAATTTCTGAGCCCACTGACCCCATATCCCAATCATGAGGTCATACAATTGAACCCCAAAGGAAGGCTGGGCCCTAAGGGACAGCAGAGATGACATCTTGAGCAGCAGCCACAGGACACGGTCTCCAGACAAAAAAGCAAGACCCTAATTCCTTTACACAAAAGTTACAAAGAGTGGGTAGGTGACTCAAAGGGTCCACAGAGGATACAATATTTCCAAACATTTAAAAAAAATCTAATAAATCATGGGGCGCCTAGTGGTTCAGTTGGTTAAGCGTCTGATTTCGGCTCAGTTCATGATCTCATGGTTCATGGGTTTGAGCCCCGCGTCGGGTTCTGTGCTGACAGCTCAGAGCCTGTAGCCTGTTTCAGATTCTGTGTCTCCCTCTCTCTCTGACCTTCCCCTGCTCGCGCTCTCTCTCTCTCAGAAAAAATAAAACATTAAAAAAATTATTTAAAAAAATTTAAAAATCTAATAAATCAATTTACCTAGAAAGTACCCTAAATACCAAAAACACACACACAAAGGAGAATGAGAGCTTTGAGCTTTGCAAGGATATTAATAAGAGTAATTAGTAATAGTGATCACCTCGTCCACTGGAGGAAAAATAGAAAAAATCACAGCCTCCAGACCTCCTGTAAATTACCTTGAAATCACCTAACATGCGATTACCTGTTTTTTCTGACCAGAAAAGTAGGGCCACGGCCAAGCCTAAAGTTCATGATTTTTATGACAAAATCTGGGCTATACCTCACACAACTACATATTTTTACCAGTATAAGTGCCAGGCTACACACTGATTTTTTTTTTTTTTAATGAGGCACTCACAACTATAGGTTCATTGTAACACATGTTCATGTTGGAAAATGTTTTCTATGTTGTTAAGTTTTATACAGCATTCATTAGTGTCAGTTAATCAAAGGGAAAAAGGTGATGTGTAGCCCATAACTGGCTGTGTTAACAAACGAATGAGGATGCGTGGTCTTTATTACAAAAGGTTAAATCTGTCATTTGGTAAGTTCTTCCTTTCCAAATTGTAGTAAGCCAGAAAGAATATCATCTCTACTTCATAGAGATCTATCACTGAAATTGTATTAAAAGAACCATCAGCTATATAATAACTAAAAATAAATAAATAAATAAGGAAGCCACAATCCCAGTTTTGATCTGTTCAGGTTGGAATATGCTGTCAAAAATCAACATTTTCTCATTTACGAACCACGGTTTTCTTTTCACGCACTTGCAAAGCCTTTGGGCAAGAGGTTGAGTTGAAAATTAAACATCTATTTGCATTCGGTTTAGGAAATCCTTGTCACTTTCCCATGAAATTTCAGCTGTCTCGGTGGATTTGGCGAAGATCAAAGCCCCGCGCTCAGGAAGCCTTGGTTTTAATCCTTGCCAACAGTCAATCATTTGATTCTCGAGTACAAAGAGCCATCCTGGTGCCGCACTGCCCACACGGTTACGACTTCATACGGCCTTGTTTGCACCTGCCTGGGATGCCTAGGTTCCAGGTATCACAGAGATTTTGCAAAATTGATAGAAGGAGAATCTAAAATTCAGGCTTGTACTCAGAACTCAGTGACAGGAAAGCACTGATGAAAGCCTTCCCTTCTCTTCCTGCCTGATGAGTGAGTGACACGGTGTGGGGCATGGGCTCACATCGCGGCTGAGCCACAGACCTCGGGTTTCTACTCAGGGACCCTGGGGGGCCCCTTACCCCCTCCAGGAAGATATGGGGTCCATCTGACCTCAGAGTCCACTTTCTTTTAACCGTATTGCATAACCTCGTGATATATATATGCTTAGGAAAAATTACCTTGTGAATATCACTTGGGTAATACCAACATTGGTCAGCCCATGTATAAGTAAAAGGATATGCTTGTAACAATCTCAGACAGCGACCAGGATGGCAAAAGATTCTGTAAGTATCAATGGATGCCATAAGTTTCAGCTAGTGCTGATGGGGGGAAACTGTAGAGAAACTGTCATTTTTAGAACAATAGACTCTCCTTTTTGAAATCATGGAGACTGAATCTTTATTTCTGTCTTATGACAAATTCATTAAAAAATGATTGATTAGCAAAGTAATAAATAATGATACCCTAATATATATAATTATACTATCAAATGCTCATAAATATTCTAGGCTTTCATTCTCCCAAGACTTACGTGAAAGAAGAAAAAAAGGATTTTCGTTTTCTGGATGTACTATTAAGTTGGTACTATGCCACATGTGGAAAAGTGTTTCACAAGAAAAATAACTGAATAAGAACAAAGGAAATTAGCCAAACTGAGAAAGAAGAAGAAAAACTTCACTCTCATAGCAGAGAAAGTGAAGAAAAAGAAATTGCAATCAATTATCAGTATTCCGTAGTAGGATTTTCAAGAGCTGAATTTTCCATCTTAGTAATTAGGAACTCGAGGCTGCTTTTGTATGGACAAAAGGAGATTTGGCCAAGTAACATGATGTGACACATCACAACACTGCCAGGGTGGCCCTCTCTACGCCTCTGCATTGCTTCTCAAAGACCAGGAAAGGAACCATTATTCACAAGAGAACTGCAGTCTATCAACAAATCACTTTTGGGGCGTCTGGGTGGCTCAGTTGGTTAAGCGTCTGACTTCAGTTCAGGTCATAATCTCACAGTTCGTGGGTTTGAGCCCCATGTCGAGCTCTGTGCTGACAACCAGCTCAGAGCCTGGAGCCTGCTTCGGATTCTGCATCTCCCTTTCTCTCTGACGCTCCCCTGTTCATGCTATCTCTCTCTCTCTCTCAGAAATAAATAAAATATAAAACATTTTTTTAAAAACCCAAACAAGTCACTTTTTCACAGACATAGTCAATGAAGGGGGTGCCTGGGTGGGTCAGTTGGTTGAGCGTCTGACTTCAGCTCAAGTCATGATCTCACAGTTCCTGAGTTTTAGCCCCATATCGGGCTGTTGGCTGTCAGGGTAGAGCTCACTTCCAATCCTCTGTCTCTCTCTCTCTCTGTCTCTCCCTCCGTCCTTCTCTCTCTCGCTCTCTTGCTGTCTCTCAAAAATAAATAAATATGAAAAAAGAAAGAATCCATGAAGAAATAGCAACACAGCCTACAGCTCTTGCCTCTATAATACAATTTATAAACTTTCCATTACTGTTTTATTCACACTTTCTTGTCAAACAAAATAAACAGAAATGAATTACATCCTTTCAAGACAGAAGGCATTACACAGAAGTTTAAAAAAAAAAAGACAAGCTTGTAATTTTTGAAATCATCTTCAGCAACAAGGATGACATCAAACCCGTACAAATGGTGAAATACAGAGTTTACAGCATACACTATACACAAAACCATTCTCGTTAATAAATTTCTAAATAGAAACTATTTAAAAAATAATAGATACATTGTATCTTTTCATTCCCTGGTGGCTTATTTCTGGATAGCTTTTTTTAATTAATTAATTTTTTAAAATTTATTTTGAAAGAGAGATAGAGAGCAAGCAGGAGAGAGGCAGAGAACGAGGGAGACAGAGAATTCCAAACAGGCTCTGCACAGTTAGCTCAGAGCCCAATGCGGGGCTCGAACTCATGGACCATAAGATCATGACCTGAGCCAAAGTCAAGAATCAGACACTTAACCAACTGAGCCACCCAGGTGTCCCTAGATGGCTTTTTTTTTTTACATCTACCATTCCCTCCACCAACCAGTTTTTTTTTTTAATGATGCAAAAAATAATCTAAGCAAAGAACTCCTCTTCCCCAGAACAGAATTAAATAGAGGCTGCAGGTGGTTTCTACCAACTCAGAAGGGAGCCCACGTATCTGGACCAAAGCTCCAGTGTTCCTAAGAAATAGACCCAAATGAGACAGTATTCATACCCAAAGCTTGCGGTCAAAAGCCTACATAAGTATACGGAGTCTGCAGCTTACTCAGAAGTATGTAAATACAGAAAATTAACATAAGGTAGAAAACCACAGTTTGAAAAATGTGTTTCAATGCCCCCTAATTGGCGCTCTACCATTATGTTCACTCTTCGCCAGGCATGGGCATGTCACCCATCGGTGGGGTCTCTGTGGGCCTTCCACTCAATGCATGGAGACCTGGGATCAAATCCTAGCTCTTCCAGTTTGCAAACTGTGCAAGCAATCAGGAGTTAACTAAGCTCTCAGACTTCAGATTTCTCATAGATACAAGCGGGGAAAACAGCCCTGGCTTCAAGGGTCACAATGAAGAGTAAATGATGTAATATATATACTAAAAAGGCTCAGCACTGGACTGAGGTAATAAGCCCTCAACAGGTGGCATTGCTAGCACTAGCAGTAAGAGTACTACTTAATCTTACCTTAAAAATAGGTCTCAAAGTCAAAAATACTGAAAAACTAACAAGAGGCTAGACCTGGCATCTTCTTTTTTTTTTTTTTTAATTTTTAATGTTTATTTTTGAGAGAGAAATATATCATGAGTTGGGTGGAGAGAGAGAGAGAGATGCAGAATCCAAAGCAGGCTCCAGGCTCTGAGCCATCAACACAGAGCCTGATGCAGGGCTCAAACCCACGAACTGAAAGATCATGACCTGAACTGAAGTTGGATACTTAACCGACTGAGCCACCCAGGCGCCCTTCATCTTCCTTTTTAAATATAAACCTTTGGCGGTGAGCGCCAGGGTGGCTCAGTCAGTTAAGCATTCAACTCTTGATTTTGGCTCAGGTCATGATCTCACAGTTTGTGGGTTCGAGCCCCACCTTATGCTCTGGGCTGACAGTGTGGAGGCTGCTTGGGATTCTCTCTCCGCCTCTCTCTGCCTATCTCTCTCTCTCAAACTAAATAAACTTTAAAACTTTAAATAAATAAAGGTCTTCAGATGCTTTCTCACAAGCAAAAGTCCTGCACAATACTGTCAGCCTCCCTTCTCAGACCAGAAGTCACCATAGAACGTTCGCATCTTGTCCGATGATGGGGAAGGGGGTGCAGCAGGGGCGAGGTCCTTCACTTTCCTCACCTTGAACTCTGAGCAATGTACTCACAACATCCCTTCACAAAGAGGCAGCGATGAAGTGAACCCCTCACCCAGCCGCCAAGCATCCAACATAACTGAGCACTGTCGAGCCACTCTTCTGGGTGCCTGGGACACAGCAGGGCCCTAAGCACAACAGAGCCACACCCTCAGGGAACCTCCCTCCTAGAGAGGATAAATAAACACACACAGAGATGTGGCTGTGGAACAGCAGGATGAAGAGTGGAGGGGTGTTAGCAGCCAGGCCAGGGAGCGGGGGCTTCCAGGAAGGGACAACGAATGATCAAGTGAGATTGAGATGGGAAGGACGCCGTGGCTTTGCAGGGTGCAAGAGAAAAGTCTGGGGTGACTTCCAGAGTTTTCTTTTTTTTTCAATATCCCCTTTTATATAATTTTCTAATTTCACCAGTTCTTAAACACCATCCTCAACGTGGGGAGTGGGAGATGAAGGAATAGAATCCCAGGTTTTAATAAGCACTAGGATCACTTGGGGAGCAGAGGGAAGCGAGGCCATCTTCCAGCCCAGTGGCTTTCTTGTTTCAGGTGACTGCACACCTGGAGAAGGAAGGTCACTGCACATCTGCTGGGACTGGACACATCTGGCCCGGCACGCAGGAGCCAGAACTCAAGTCCCCGGGCTTTGCACTCACATCCGGTTCATTGTCTGCCCCAGAGAGGAAAAGGCTTTCTTACCGACTGAAACGTCATGTAGGTAAGAAAGGAGAACGTTTGTGAAATGTGGATGCCTCCCAGCCTGGGAGGGAACCAAGCTGAAAGCCTAATTTCAACAAACGATTTTCATAGGAAAATAAAACACAACGACAGAGTATTACGGAAGACAAATGCTAACAGAGTCAGGATGTTAGCTGACTGAATTCATATCGGTAGACGTGATAAAGGGGGACAGAAAAGACATCATGGATCGTCCGTAGTAAAAAGTTATATCTCTGGTGTCAATGAATAGGCAACAAGCCATGACTGCAACTGTCCATGAAGAACAGAGCCACCATGTGCCAGCCAGACACAACACTATTTTTACATCATATCACTTGTTAAAAGCCTCCCTATTGCCTGGGCTCATACATTCAATTTGGTTGAAGTTGGGAAATACTCTTAACTTGTACACCGTGACCGTACTATAAACATTTGATGGGCAGGGGGCCATACTCGAAGAGCCCGCTACGCAGACCACCGGGTGAAGGGTTCTGGAATAATTCTCTTCCAGAGGAGTCCTGAAAGAACCAGGTAGGCTGACGCAGTGTGAACGTACATTAACGCTGGAATTATTCGACAGCGGCATTCACAGCTACAGTAGGGACATACTGAATTCTAATGTAATAACTTCCATTCCAGTCCCTTAATCATATGCCATATGTGTGTTGAGGATATGAATGGTCCAGTATATTTGGAGAAGATGCCTTGGATTTTTTTTTTTTAATAGTTTATTGTCAAATTAGTTTCCACATAACACTCAGTGCTCTTCCCCACAAGTGTCCTCCTCCATGCCCATCCCCCCCCCACATCCATCAGTCCTCAGTTTTTGTCAGCATTCAAGAGTCTCTCATGGTTTGCTTCTCTCCCTTTCCCCCACCATTTCCGCCCTTCTTCTCCCCCTTGTTCCTCCGTCAAGTTCCTCCTAATCCTCCTATACGTGCAAACATATGATATTTGTCCTTCTCTGCCTGACTTATTTCGCTCAGCATAACACCCTCAAGGTCCATCCATGTTGCTACACGTGGCCAGATTTCATTGTTTCTCATTGCCATGGAGTATTCCATGGTATAGATAAACCACATCTTCTTGATCCATTCATCTGTTGATGGACACTTAGGCTCTTTCCATGTTTTAGCTATTGTGGAGAGTGCTGCTATGAACATTGGGGTACATGTGCTCCTATGCATCAGCATTTCTGTATCCCTTGGGTAAATTCCTAGCAGTGCTATTGCTGGGTCATAGGGGAGTTCTATTGTTAGTTTCCTGAGGAACCTCCACACTGTTTTCCAGAGGGGCTGTACCAGTTTACATTCCCACCAACAGTGTAGGAGGGTGCCCGTTTCTCCACATCCTCGCCAGCAGAAGATGCCTTGGATTTTTACGTCAGTTAACAGCTCACCAATTGTTTCCCTCTGCATCAGACAGCGGTAATTCCATGAAACAGATATTAGCCCCACTGTACCAACCAAGGAATCCTATGCTAGAGAAATTACATGATCTGCTCAAGAAAAACACAACGATGAAGGCGCAGGACCTAACTTCAACCACACTCGATTCTTCAAACAGTCCAGCTGCTCAGTGGCATTCAGAATTGCTATGTATGACACACTCAAGGAGATCGACACCATCCAGGAAGGAAATGACAGATGTACCAATAGAGTTTTAGCACTAAATGTAATTTTTTAAAAAATCTATTATATATATTAATGTTATGTTTTTCAGGCAAGAAATTACCCTTAAAATATGACTGTTCCTCAAGGAATTCTGATGTTTTTCCCAAAGTCAAGGTACTGATAAGGACGTTTCTTTCTTTATTTTTGAGAGACAGAGAGTAGAGAGACAGAGCAGAATCCAAAGCAGGCTCCAGGCTCTGAGCTGTCAGCACAGAGCCTGACGCAGGGCTCAAACTCATGAACTGTGAGATCATAACCTGAGCCGAAGTGGGACGCCTAACTGACTGAACCACCCAGGCGCCCCCTGATAAGGATATTTCAAGTCTAGAATCCACCATCTATATAGACAAAGAAACTCCATTAGCTGAATGTCTATCAAATATCTCATGGTTGCACGGTCTTGTGTATCTTAACATTTTTAACAAGCTGAAGAGACTCCAGTTGTCAACAAAAGGGTAAACTCTTACCTGGTGTTGGACAATAGCTTCCTATTGTGATTACAATAAAATGTAAATGCCCCCCTTCACATACAAGACTCTGCTTGAATTTATGCCTAAAGTCCTTCCCACTTCACTTTAAACCGTTCTCCTCCTTAGTTGGTCTTTCTGAAACATTCTCCCTGTCCTCCAGTGCACCTCTCTCCTTCCTGCCTCTGTGCATTTGCCGATGCTGTTCCCTCTTCCAGGCTAGAAAGGAAGATCCTTTCCATTCAAGTCTTGATGAGACCCTTAACGAACTCCTGTTGACAGCCTCTTCTATCAGCCCACCCCAGGTCCTCTCCAGCCCCACACCCTGGGTCATCTCTTTCCACACAATGTGGGCATCCCCTTTGATTGTGTATTAATGCCTTTCTCACAGAATGGAAGCCCCATGAAGGCACACACATCACTCTAATACATTGTTGTCTCCGCCCCTTAAGAGAGTTCATAGGAACTCATCAGAGGTACTCAGTATTTGCTAAGTCACTGATCTGCAGATAATTTGTTAGAGGCTCAACTAAAATAAGGTAAGAAAACGTGAAAAACAAAATACAGTTCACTAATTTAAATAGTTGAAGAACCAAAACAGGTGTTGAATTAATTATTGATCAAAATTAGGGATAAAAAATATTTTCTGCCCCCAGAAGAACTGTTTTTAGAAACCTTTCAGGTAACTTAAACCCCACTATATATGAATTAAAGCATATGTTTTATAGATTAGAATTTCATTAAAGAGCTACTTGTTATTTTAAGTCTTACTAATAGCAATTAGTAAGTAGAAATTAGAAATTACTAACCCATGGAATAAAGTCTAAACTCCTGAACTTGAGTCAGGATCTGGCAACACCGCCTGTCAGCCTTCCAATCTCCACCTTCCCGTGAGATGCTTCAATATTACAAAACCACATGAAATGATCTGAAAACATCATTCAGTGCTAGGTCTCTGGGAGGGCCCCAGCTGATCAACGTGGAGGACTGTGCTGTGATCACGATCACCGATTAGTAGCAGATGGAGCCAGGTGTAGACCACCCCCCAGCCCTGGTCTCTCTGGGCTGACCACACAAAGCAGGAATTTCCCCTCTGCAGGGTTTCACAGGACCATCATGCAACACCAGGGAACAAACCCATAACTGTGAAGGGAGGAGTCACAGGCATTCCAAACCTGGAAATAATGATCCAGAATCACGGTCACCTTTAGGCACGGCCAGGGAAAAGGTGGGGAAATTGAGGGAGGGAACAGCAAAGCTGTTAAAGTAGCAACTTGTTAACGTGTTCAACGTAAATGGAGAGGAAGGGGCGCAGACCAGGCACTCGGCTACCGGGCTGTCCCCATGTCCTGTGAACTTGTAATGGGTGAGGTCCTTCACTCACTCAACTCAGTCAGCTTGCCTCGCGATTGCACACGTTCATCAGAGTTTGTAACGGTCGTTAACTATTCTGAGCCAGAGCCCCGAGGTAGAGCGATCCGAGCAAGGTGAACACCTCTGAGCATCTGACGGGTAGGCTGAATTTCCGAGTGACCCATTTCTGACGGTCTGGTCAAGTAGGCCAGACGTAGGTCTCATATGGCTGCTAACATTCAGTAGCTAAGCTGCAAATGTCTTCCACCGAATCTGATGTTCCAAAATGGACTCCTAAACACAAGTTAAACCATATTATTTCTTGTTTTGTTTTCCGGAAGATGCCTCCCCCCACCACCAAATTCCTGGAATAAGGTCAGGAAGGGGTTAGGTGCTACAAGGTAAAGTAGGACAACAGGACCCAATATGAGATTTGGCGCCACATGTACTATGCAGTGGATTTGGGAACTGTGTCATTGGCAGAGACTCTGCAGACCACGAGTCACTGGAAGGTGACCAGGACATATGCATGCTATACGTGTGGGGTGTAGACAGTCAACCACTGTGGTAGGTGGGAGCCCGGGATGGGACTCAACTCACCCAGGTGGTATTCCCAGATCCGTCCTATCCAGAGTATAGTCCTGGACAAAACATTTACATCTTTGAAACTCACTTTTTAAAAAATGTTTATTTATTTTTGAGAGAAAGAGAGACAATGTGTGTGACTGGGAGAGGGGCAAAGAGAGAGGAAGACACAGAATCCAAAGCAGGCTCCAGGCTCTAAGCTGTCAGTCCAGAGCCCGGTGTGGGCCTTGAACCTACGAACCGCAAGATCATGACCTGAGCTGAAGTCGAACATTTAACTGACTAAGCCACCCAGGTGTCCTTGAAACTCACTTTTAACCATCTGAAAAATAGAAACGCTAATGATGATCTCAGATTGTTAGCAGTATGAAGTGAAATGACATTTGTAAGGCTATCAACACAATGTTAGGCATCGGGTGGGGGGAGTGAATAAAGGATTGCTTCTCTGCCAGTCCCGAAGATGATAATGTAGAGGGGACACTGGGGCACAGAGAGTCATGACCAGAGGAATGACACTCGTTACAACATAACCAGGCTCTCTGTAGTACAAAGATGGATATCTCAGCTGGGTACAGCAATGGAAACCAAGGAGTAGGGACAAAGCACTGTGATGGTGGTAGTGTTCAGACGCTGATGCGAACAAAGCAACCGCAGCCCTTCCACCGGGTACCACACATGCTCACGAACACCACTGGAGAACGTTTCAGGCTCTTGGATCCAACTAACTCCGTGCACTCTCTGATGAGACTGGGTTAGGCAAGGAGGCCTGCGTTCACTAGCATCGTCCAATGCCAGTGCATTAGAGCACCCCCGGTCCCAGAGAGCACCGATCACGCCTTGTTGGGTGCCGCAATGTGTCTCTGTGTTCACCAGTTACTCTACCATCCCCCCATTACTCATCTCTTTCCATAACCACCCAAACAGCTTGTAGGCACCAGAAGTCGCCTCTTTCCAAAACTGAATCTGACGCAACGTCAACGCCCGTGGTAGGTATGCCACAACGGATGAACAGATGATTGGATACTTATATTTACCTTCTCTGCATTTAGGGGTTTTCCAGGGAAGGGAACATACTGAGGTTTTAAGGAACCATCTCCACTCAAAGGCATGTTGCAAGCTCAGGGGGCACCTGGGTGGCTTAGTTGGTTAAGCGTCCAACTTTCGCTTGGGTCATGATCTTGCGGTTTGTGGGTTCGAGCCCCGCGTCGGGCTCTGTGCTGACTGCCAGTTCAGAGCCTGGAGCCTGTTTCAGAGTCTGTCACTCCCTGTCTCTCTGGCCCTCCCCTCCTCACGCTGTCTCTCTCTCTCTCTCCCCCCCAGAAAAAAAAAAAAACATAAAAAAAAATTAAAAAAAAAAAAGGCATGTTGCAAGCTCAGACTGCTAGAAACGCACCCCAGCTCCGTAAGGCAGCACACAGCCGGCAGCTTCTGCTTGGCTAAGGAATATGAATAAGCCCTTCTTTCCTGAACATCAGTAACTTCTTCAGAAACTCCCCCACATAGTTTCTTCTTCCTGATAATACATTTTTTTACCGTAAACAATGAAAGCTGTTTTTTTAATCCCTCTGAATTTGGGATAAACATTCTTTTGTGTGTGTGTGTGTGTGGGGGGGTGATCCAAATACGTTGATGAATATATGCAAAATTGCCGTTGAAGACCCCTGACTTGAACTATCATTTTGAAGTAACGGCACAGTGGTACTTTGATATATTGGGAAGAAGATTATTCAAAACAGATTGGGTTGTTGAAAAGATCAGCACCCCACAGATTACACACACCTATCTCTGCATGTACTTATTTACATTGGAAGAGCAGCATACACTTGCCAGAAAACCTTTTTGCCCCAGAAAAAAAAAAGTAGCATTTGATTTGTTCACTTCCATTTCATCCATACAGACTGTGAATATTACAGGTACTTCTTAAGTGAAATAACTCCTTCCTTTGAGGGGAAAGCTTTCAATATTTTGCTTATCAGATCAGCTAATGTTTAATTCATTGCTTCTGCCAACTCGATCTATAGAAGGAATGCTTATCAACAGGAAAGAAAAGGCAAAAGTCAACCACATTAGGGTTCCAGTTTATAAGAATTTGGACCAGATCCAAATTCTGTTTAATGTTATATGGAAAGGAAGGTCTGACAACGCAACATTTTTAAAAAGAGGGAAGGGAAGGAGGAAGGAGGAAAGAATGGAGGGAAGGAGAAGGAAGGAAGGACGGAAGGGGGGAAGGAGGAAGGAAGGAACCAAGTAGAGCCACATCTATAACCGTCCCAGGACACAAACATTGCTAATGATACATTCTTTCAGCCAAGTAAAATTTATGAAATCCAGTGTCCTAGCATCTAATGCTCCCCCACTGCTAATGGGACATAGGCTGCAGCAGACTGTGGCCTCTTTGTTCCGAATGTGTGTGCATCTGGTGTCATTCTTGTCTCCAGCTGGCCTCCGGTTTTACTTTTTGACAAGACTAACAAGGCAGGGTTCTCTGAGAAACCCATTTTTCCGGCATTGGTTTGCTGAGCACAAGCACAAGCTCGAGGCTTAAAATGACACAGGAGTGTAGAGCAAGAGCCTCCCTACTATTACTATATGACTGCAGCTGGCTCACATGTTCTATAAGAATGCATAGCAACTGGGTGCCTAGGTGGCTCAGTCCCTTGAGCGTTCGACTTCGGTTCAGGTCATGATCTCACAGTTCCTGAGTTCGAGCCCTGTGTCCGGCTCTCTCTGTGCTGACAGCTCAGAGCCTGGAGCCTGCTTTGGGTTCTGTGTCTCCTTCTTTCTCTGCCCCTCCCTCACTCATGCTCTGTCTCTCTGTCCCTCTCTCTCCCTCTCTCTCTCAAAAATAAAGTTGGGGCACCTGGGTGGCTCAGTCCATTAAGCGTCCAACTTTGCTCAGGTCATCTTGTGGTTCCTGAGTTTGAGCCCTACATTGGGCTCTGTGCTGACAGCTCAGAGCCTGGAGCCTGCTTCGGATTCTGCTCCTCTCTGCCCCTCCCTGCTTGTGCTCTCTCTCTCTCTCTCTCTAAAATGAACAAATATTTAAAAACTTAAAAAAAAAAAGAATACATAGCTACTACCTATAAAAATGAGTGTTTTAGAAAAATGACCAAAATAACTTTATATCCACAGGATTCATTACCATATCAAACTGCTGGATACTTTCAAATATAAAATTGCTCCCCTGAATGATAATCTTTTAAGGAAGTCCACTTTTAAAGCATAGTAGAGCCAATATTCTGATATTCACTGAAGGGTAGTAGCTGGTAAATCAGGCTCTCCATGCCCATTCCTTGTCCAATGGTTGACTGAATTTTTCCATTATTAATTTATTCTGTTCATATAAAAAGAAGAAACCCCTTTGCTTTTCAAAGTTCTACAATACAAGGAAACAGAGTCTTTACTGGAGAGGTGGGAAGATATAACATGCTGTATGCCTGACAGGTAGGTATCTTAGGGGAAAAAAACAGCAAAAGAAGACAGAATACAGAATTGTGGTAATTCCTTGCAGCAAGAAAATATTCTTTTTTCAAGTTTATTTCTTTATATCGGGATAGACAGAGACAGCATATGAGCGGGGGAGGGGCAGAAAGAGAGAGAGAGAAGGGGAGAGAGAATCCCAAGCGGTCTCCATGCTATCAGCACAGAGCCCAACACGTGGCTTGAACTCAGGAAACCTGAGCTCAACCTGGATGATACTAAATGTGCACATTAAGGAAGATGGCTGAATTCTACTCGCACTATCTTTAAGGGAAATACAATGCTTCCTTCTGTGATTTAAGGTCTGGCTTACTCTTGAGGAAAAATGAAATCGCTCATATATGCCTCGTTTCCTGACTATATCAAATGAATATAAATATGTGAAATTATACACACATGTATATAAACATAAATATATACATATGTTCATTTTGCTCCATGTTTCAGAATCTATCATGATAGGTGAGTCAATGTGAGGCTATATTAAAAACAAAATAGACAATGTTGTCTCCTGCATTTGCCCCCACCCTTAAAACTTTATAGTTTTCTTTGTATGTAAGGGTCTGTGGGAGTATTTTTTCATATTTTTGCCAGTTTTTTCCTAATTTCGATATTGTAACATATTTTAAGAACCCACAATCACACAACTCAAATAACACAATTCTCCTTTAGTACACTGTAAGCACTCATTACGTACAGAATGTATTTATAGTCTCCTGTCTAAGCTAATTTGGCTGTTGCTGGCTTAAACTAGCTTCTGCCTGATAAGACATCACCATTATGTCTCAAGTGTAAACAGCATTTAGGGCATATCAAAATAACCTACTTTCCCAATGTGAGCTGACCTTGTATATTTTACATTGAAGTTTGATTTCCTGGAAAAATGTCCTCTTAAAAAACGAAAGATCTCCTCTGTTGGTGTGATTACAGAAACGGGGTACCATGCATCCCACAGAGTTTAAAGACAAGAAGGTTCATGGCTCCAGATCGATTGGCAAACTTTTTTTCCACTTCTCTTTTGAAAATTAGCAGACTGCATTTTTTTTTAAGAACAGTTGTAAATGTATAGAAGAATTGAGCAGATAGTAGAGTTTCCATATATCGCTCTCTCCACCCCAACCCCCTAGTTTCCGTTCTTGTTGAAATCTTGTATCAGTGTGGTAAACTTGATTCAACTGAAGCAGCTCTATTGATTTTTATTAACTAAAACCATAGTTTATATTAAGCAACACTCTGTCTTATGTACTCAATGGGTTTTTACAAATGCATAATGTCACATATTCACCATTACGGTATCAGACAGAATACTTTCGCTGCTCTAAAAGTCCTCCATATTTCATCTATTTATCTTTCTCTTGCCCATATCCCCAAACCCTTGGTCCTTTTAACATCTCTACGGTTTTGAATTTTCTACAATGTCACATCATTGGAATCATACAGTACGTAACCTTTTCAGACTGACTGCCTTCATTCAGCAATATGTGTCTAAGTTTTCTCCATGTCTTTTCGTACTTTGATAGCTCATTTCTTTTCATCACTATATAATATTCCATCGTCCAGATGCACCACAGTATGCTTATTCATTCAATTTGGAAAGACATTTTGGTTGCTTCCAGTTTGAGGAAATTGTTAAGTTTCTATAAACATTTTTTTCAGGTTTTTGTTGAACTTAAGTTTTCAATCCCTTGAGTAAATACCTAGGAATGTGATTAATGGGTTGTATGGTAAGAATTCACGTAGTTTGAAAGAAACTGACAGCCTATCTTTGAGTAGCTCTATCATGTTGTATTCCTACCAGTCATTCTTGTTGCTCTATCTTCTCATCAGCATTTGGTATTCTCAGGTTTTTGGGTTCTAGCCATTTTAATAGATATGTGCTAGGATCTTATTGTTGTTTTAACTTGCAATTCCCCAGTGATGCACGATGATGTGTTTCTTTTCATATGCTTATTTACTATTTATGTAATTTCCTTTGGAGTCTCTGTTCATAACTTTTTGTCCTTTTAAAAAGTGGATTGTTTTTCTCATAGCTGAATTTTAAAGGTTCTTTGTATATTTTGGATACAAGTCTTTTTCAAACGTGTGTTTTGCAAAGATTTTCCCCCAGTCTGTGGCTTATCTTTTGATGTTCTTAACAGTGTCTTTTACAGAGTAGGATTTTGTTTTTAATGTTTATTTTTGAGAGAGAAAGAGAGAGAGCGAGAGAGAGAGAGAGAGAGAGAGAGAGAGAGAGAGAGCACGCGCGCACGCATGCCCGCAAGCAGTTGGGGGAGGGGCAGAGAGAAGGGGAGACACAGAATCTGAAGCAGGCTCCAAGCTCTGAGCTATTGGCACTGAGCCCTACATGGGGGCCTGAACTCACGAACTGTGAGATCATGACCTGGAAAGTCAGATGCTTAACTGACTGAGCCACCCAGGTGCCCCCAGAGTAGGATTTTTTAACTTTAATAAAGTCTCACATCATTTTTTTTCATGGATTGTGTTTCTGTGCTTGTATCTAAAAAGTCATAATCAAATCCAAGGTCACTTGGATTTTTGTCTGTATTCTAAACATAGTTTTGCATTTTATATTTAATCTATAATCCACATTATTTTTTGTGAAAGTAAACTCTGTAGTATTATTGTTAAAGTTTGTGCCTAGTTTTTTGGATATTTCTGGTTTTGTTTTTTTGTTTGTTATTGATTTTGCATGTGGATATCCAATTGTGTTCAGCACTATTTGTTGAAAAGACTATCATTTTCCCATTGAATTACTTTTGCTCATTTGTCAACACTCAGTTGAATACATTTGTGTGGCTCTGCTTCTGGGCTCATTCTGTTCCATTAATTATTTGGCATCACTTTGCCAAAATCACAATGTCATAATCACTGGAAGTCTTAAAGTCAAGTAGTGGTAGTACTCTTTGTTTTTCTATGATATTGTATTGACTCTTCTGAGTTGACTTTCCAAATAAGGTTTAACATCAGTTAGCTGATATGCAAAAATTGACTTGCTGAGATTTTGATTGGGATTCCATTGAACCTATAGATCCAAGTTGGGAAGAAATGATATCTTTGTAATATTGAATCTTCCTATTCATGAACATGGGATATCTTTCCATTTATGTAGATCTCAAATTTCTTTCATTCGAGTTTTATAGTTTTCTTTATATAGGTCCTGTATATATCCTATTAGATTAATACCTAAGGTTGTTTTTCTATTTTGTTTTGTTTTTTTCCTGCTAATGTAAATGACACTGTGTCTTCTTATTTCAATTGCTTATTGCTGGGTTACAGGAAAGTAACTGACTTTGTATATTAATCTTGTACCCTGAAATCTTGCCACAACTGCTCATTACTTTCAGGAGTTTTATTGTTGATTTTTTTTGAATTTTCTAAGTTGAACAAAGATTATGTTATTTCTTCCTTCCTAATTTGTATATCTTTTATCTCCTTTTCTTGCCTTACTAATTTAGCTAGGATTTCCAGTATGATCATGAATAGGAGCAGTAAGAAAAGACATCCTTGTCTTGTTTCCAATCTGAGAGGAAAAGTACCTTCTCACTATTAAGTATGATTGTTTGTTGTATATTTTTGTGGATATGAAAAAAGAATGACAAAGTTCCCCCGTATTCCTAATTTGCTGAAAGTTTTTAATCATAGATAAATGGTGGTTTCATCAAATGTTTTTTTTCTGTATCCATTGTTATGATCAGTTAATTTCTTTCTTTAGGTTGTTCATCATGATGGATTATATTAATTAATATTCAAATGTTGAACCAGCCTTCCATACCTGGAATAAGTCAGCTTGGTTGTGGAATATAGGTCTTTTTATACATGGTCAGATTGGGTATGTTAATATTTCATTGAGGATTTTTGTATCCATGTTTGTGGGAGATGCTTTTCTGCAGTTGTCTTTTCTTTTGATGTTTTTATTTGGTTTTGGTATTAGAGTAATATTGGTCTCCTAGAATGAATTATGAAATATTTCCTCTGCTTTTATTTCTTTCTTTTTTAATTTCTTAATGTTTAATTTATTTTTGAGAAAGAGAGAGTGAGCATGATCAGGGGAGGGTCAGAGAGAGAGGGAGACACAGAATCTGAAACAGGCTGCAGGCTCTGAGCTGACAGCACAGAGCCTGATGCGGGGCTCGAGCCCACGAACCATGAGATCATGACCTGAGCTAAAGTCAGATGCTTAACTGACTGAGCCACCCAGGCACCCCAGTCTTTGCTCTTAAAAGTCTTAGGAAGAGATTGCAGGGAACTGATATAATTTCTTCCTTAAATGGTTGGTAGGATGCACCAGTGAAACCATTTTGGTCTGCTGTTGCCTTTTTTGGAAGGTTACTAATTCCTGACTCAATTTCTTTAATTAATCAACCCCATTAAGATGATCTATTTCTTCTTGCATGAATTTTGGTAGTTTGTGTACTCCAAGAAATTAGTTTTTTTTTTCATTTATCAAATTTGTGGGCATAGGGTCTTTCATAATACTCTTTTATTACCATTTTAAGGTTCATGGAATCATTAGTGATGACCCCTCTTTCTTTTCTGACATTAGTTGTTTATGTCTGCTCACTTTTTTTTCTTGGTAACCTAGATGGAGGTTTACCAATTTTATTGATCTTTCAAAGAACAAGATTTTAGTTTTGTTTCTTTTTCCTGTTGGCTTCCAATTTTAAATTAATTGATTTCTGCTCTGATTCTTATGATTTCTTTTCTTCTGCTTGCTTTAGGCTTATATTATACTTCCTTCTCTAGTTTCCAAAGTTGGAATCTTATATGATGGATTTCAGATATTCCTCTTTTTCTGACATACACATTAAGTGCTGTTACATTTCTGTTGAGGTCATGTTCTCATCATATCCTACACATTTTTATAAGTTGTGTTTTCATTTAGTTCAAGATGTTTTTAAATTTCCCTTGAGACTTTCTCTTTGATTCATGTGTTATTTAGAAGTGTGTTTTTATTCTCCAAATATTTAGAGATT
This sequence comes from Crocuta crocuta, assembly GCF_008692635.1. Classification (NCBI taxonomy): domain Eukaryota; kingdom Metazoa; phylum Chordata; class Mammalia; order Carnivora; family Hyaenidae; genus Crocuta; species Crocuta crocuta. Next base: position 494,414 of record NW_027530213.1, on the reverse strand, counting down.
TTCTAACTATGTTTAATTGAATTAAATTAATTCCATTGTGGCTTAATTCTGTTGTGGCATGAGACCATGTTTTGTGTGATTTGAATTATGGTGAAGTGTGTTTTGTGGTGCAGAATGTGATCTGGGTGAATATACCATTTGAAAAGAATGTGCATTCTGCTATTAATTAAGAATTCTATAGATGAATTAGATTCATTTGTTTGATGGTGATGTTCAGGTCATCTATATCCTTACTCATTTTCTGCCTGCTGACTCTGTTGATTCCTGACAAAGAGGTAGATTTGTCCATTTTTCCTTCCAAATTTTATTTTTTTCTCATTTATTCCTTCTACGATATGCCTTCTTTGTGTATGCAGGTCTGGTTTCTGACTTTATGTTATCTCCCTTCTCTGTAGAACATCTTTTAACATGTCTTACAAGGCAAGTCTACTGTTGACAAATTCCTCAGTTTGTATGTGTATATGAAAATGCTTCTCCTTCACTCTTGAGGAATAATTATGTTGGATAGAGAATTCTATGTCCATACCTTTTGTTTTTCTTTCAATACATTACATATTTCACTCCACTCTTGCTTGTATTGTTTGTGGCAAAAAGTCCAATATAATTCTTATCCTAGTTCCTTTACAGGCAAGGTTTCCCCTGCCAATTTCTTTAATATTTTCTCTTTTTCTTTAGTTTTCTGCTGTTTGGATATGACATGCTTAGGTGTAGAATTTGGGGGTAATTATCCTGTTTGGTGTTCTCTGAGCCTCTTGAATCTGTGATTTGGTGTCCATCCACTTTGGATAATTCTCAGTTATCATTTCTTTAAATATTCCTTCTGTACATTTTTCTTTCTTCTCCTCTGGCATTCACATTTTGCATATGCTATCTTTTGTAATTTTCCCACAATTCTTAAATATTCTGTTATTCTTTCATTTTTTTTCTCTTTGCATTTCAGTTTGATGTCTCTATTGACATATCTTCAGGCTCACTGTTCTTTCTTGCTTGTGCCTAGTCTAGTAATGAGCCTATCAAAGGCATTCTTCACTGCTGTCACATTGTTTTCTGTTGTAGCATTTCTTTTAACTCTTCCTTAGAGTTTTCAACTCTCTGCTTATATTACCCATCTGCTTTTGCATGTCACCAACTTTTGTATTAGATCCACTAGCATATTAACCAGTTATTTTAAATTCCAAGTCTGATCATTCTAACATTTGTGTCATACCCAAGTCTGGTCCTTAGTCTTGCTTTGTCCCTTCATATGTGTCTTTACTTGTATTGCATGTCTTGTAAATTTTTGTTAAAAGACAAATATGATATATCAAGTAACAGGAACTGTGATAATTAGGCTTTTAGTGTGATATTTTATGTGAGTCTGAGAAGCAGCTGGCCTATATTTAATACCGTTGTAGTTATAGGGGCCAGAGACTTCAGATTCCTCTAGTTTTCTCTTCTGCTTTCTGTGTTTCTATAGAACTTCTTAGAGTTTGTGTCCTGCAGCTCTCGGTGGTAATACACTGCTATTACTTTGGAGCCCTGGTGATGTGCTGGGAAGGGGCTGAGAGGGAGAAGCTTGCTATAATCTTACAATTAAATCTCAGTTTTTAGTATCCCTGAGTCCCTGTGTTGTAACTTTCAAATATTTCTTGTTTGTTTGTTTGTTTGTTTGTGTAATCTTTTTTCTCCCTTTATGCAAGACCAGAAGACACCTAGAAGGGTCTGCTCTCGGCTAAGTGGTCTTTCCGGGGTTAGCTAAGGCTCTGGTAAAGTAAGTTCCCTTGGAACACAAGGCTTTGTTATGGAGATACACTGGGCTTATTTCAAATGATGCTTTTCCACACCCCATGCACAAAACACAAAGGGGTTTTTCTCTGCTCTCCAGTGAGAACTTGATGAGGCTCCTGGAGGTGAAACTGAGGAAAGTATACAGGACCATCCAGAAAATGTTAACTTTTTAGCCAACCATGCTTAGCCACCAGCTTTGTCAAGCTTACCAGTGAAATGTTCTGACCAGTTCTGTTCTCAGTAAACTGACCTTAGCTGTCATTCCTTGTTCTGACCTATCTCTCCAAGATTTCAGGGTGGTGGTTTGCCCTATGGCTTTAATTCTCTGACTGATCTAAGAAAAGCCATCAATTTTCAGTTGTTGAGCTTTTATTTTATTTTTTATCATTTCTGCTCTTTACTTTGTAATAACAAGATGCGAGTATGATTTTTTATTGTCCTTTCTTTTACACACATTCTTTTTTTTTTCTTCCTGTTATAAGAAGTTGAATGATGACTTCCAGGTTCTATATATATTAGAGCTGAAGTTTCCCCAAAAAAAAAAAAAAAAGCCATCAAGATTTTCTATCAATGGTCAATTAATAAATGTTTTGGGCTTTGTCAAATATATAGCCTTTATTGTGGCTACTCAGGTCTGCAAGTGGAATGTGAAAGCATTCACAGACAACATGTAAATGAATAGGTATGTCATGTCCCGATAATGTTATTTACAAAAAAATAAGTGGGTTTGGATCGTGGACTATGTTTACCAGCCCCAAACTGAAGGGTAAGATAGTAGCAAACATGAGCAAAGTTGGATGCACCATCAATAAAAAATAAAACACACTTGGCTTTTATATTAAATACACATTCTTTACTAATATGAAGTAAGAGGGCATATCTCATTTTTTCTTGAAAAAATATTTTACTTTGGATAGAAATGCGGGGTACCACTGATCATTCAGTAATTCTAAATTACTATAAACAAACAGCACACATTGTGAATCTGATTGGTGACTGGCAGTGTGTCTTAGTGACTGGGACACTGGGTTTGGTGGGACATCAATGAACTGGAGAGCAGAGCAGCCAGCTGCTGGCCCATGGGAGTATGGGTCTGCATCACCAGAATTACAGTTTTTCAAGAGGAGGTGTAAATCTAGTTTTTATAGTACCTTTACCATTTTAAGTGTTGCCAATTACTCAAAGTAAACTTTCAGGTATCATACAAGCCAACGGTCTGTTAGACCAAAAACAAATATCCAATCTGGCTGAACTTGGCCCCTGGCTGAATTTGTCCTCTAGTCTAGGACAACTCCCAAGTTTTCCTGACGGGGAGCCTAGGTGTTAAGAACTTTCCCAAGGTCACACGGCCTTCAGACAGCCAGGTGTGATGTGTGCGATAGCCTGGTCTGTTCATATCCCCCATCAAATGTACCTTTAGCCTCCACAGGACCAGTGTGCCCTGCTCTGTATTTCGTCTGGCCACTGTGTCACTTCCTTCTGCCCACAATATCAATGATCCCCATGCTTACAAACCCAGATAGCTTTTTAAATTAACCAACTTCATAATTTTTTTTCATTTTTCTTCAAAGAGTACAATTATATTTCACTTAAATCAGCAAAGAACAATCACAATTCTGTTGGTGCTGTGAAATCGCAGCAAGATAAATGATTCCAATCAGTTACAGGAAGTCTACAAAGAACATCTTATTAAAAAAAAAAATGTGTCTCAACTTATTCAGATCCTACTTTCCTGTGTAACACAGTCCTGCTTAATTCTAAACTGCTCAAAAGCATTCATCTTTCTAGGGACTTCAGGGGTAAAATGAGAGCAAGAGAATGGTTAGAATGTTCCCACCCACTGTGCACTATCCCAGACGGAGTAGGAAGTTGGCACAAAGGGGTAGGGCCAAGGTAACTTCATAGAGGCTGAAGGTAGAGGGTGGAGGGGTGGGGAGAAAGCATAGCCTCAACTGGGGGGACTTCCAGAGAGCCCGGCCTCTAGTTCCTTGTTACTTTCTATCTAGAGCCCTTGACTAGGAGTTTTTCAAATGAGTATCGATTCTAAAAGGCACTACGACTGGTAGAAAGAGATTGCTTATGAAATATACACAACCATAATGAATTAAATGGAAAGATTTTCATGTCAACAGCAGAAAAAAAAAAAAGAATTATCCTAAAAACCTGCTGACATCACATTGTATTTCATTGCTATAATCTTGGACTGCCATCGAGGTATTTTTTAATGGAGTTAGGTATTAGGACTGGATATTTCAAAAATATACTTTAAGCTGGAAAGAAAAATAAAATGTTGTGATCCAATGTGTTCAATAAAAGTGGGGAGAGAGGGCTGGGTACTGGGCAGAGTAACAAAAAAGAAACCAGCCCATCACACACACACACACCACCATCACTGTATATTTTTAGCATTTCCTAAACTGATATTCTAAAGAAAAATAACAGGGGTGGCTCAAAATAAATTGTTTTTATGCCCAAACATGTTGTGTAAATCCAGGTTAGAGAAAATTGAACAGATATTTTTACTATAAAATCTCTTAGCCCTTTTACTATGCTTGATAAATTGCACCTTCAATAAGATCTCTCTGCTGGGAATGTTTTTCAAATCTATTGACCATCAAAGCCTGTATGCAAATGAACAAATTATAAACTCTCCCCAAAGATGGGTTTAATGGAGCATAATTTGGGAAATACGGATTTATTTTATTTGTTGGCAAGCTTAAATAACAACTTCATACATGAAGAATTTACATCTGAAATTTTCTTAAAGGATGCTGCCATTTTGGTTGTAAGGGTATCAGGCCACCATTTCTCCCCTCCTTCCTTAAATCAAGGTTATGATTCCATTCCCAGAATAATTCTCATGTTCTTTCTGTGTAAAATATTTTGAATATGCTGAATTGCTTTGGATTTCCATATCAGTGTTTCTTTCAGCTGGGTCTAGGAAGAGTTAATGTAGGCACATCATATGGAATTTTCAATGCCAGAAGAAGTAATTATACAATATTGTTGTCATAAAATTTATACTGAAGCGAGATAAAGCACCTGGTTAGTTATCAATTAATACCTTTTTATTATGTTCTGCCTGGCTTTCTTCCTTCTTATGTGGGATGATACTTGGGCTAGGATTATTTATGATTTATAGCAAGGATAGCAATTAAGATTTATGCTCATAGGAAATGCTTTCCTGCTCTGCTCTGTGCAGAATAACACAGTGCAATGTTCCTTCTAATCACACAGTGGGGAGGGGAGCCAAATCTCCATGAGAAAAAGAAAAACTGGGGGGAATGGGATGAAAATGGCATTGGAGTTGCTGATTGAGGAGGAGCGCTCTAAACTGGAAACATTTTCTTGGAATTAGGTTGGAACGAGAGCACGGCATTGGCCTGACAAAGGTCAGGCTGGCCTTCCTGGGAAAGGCTAGTCCCAGGATGAGTGCAAGGTGGTGAGACTGTTTAGAGCTCTTATTACTCTGTACTCTTAGATCTGTGCTCCAGTAACGGTCCGTCAAAGAGCGTCACAGTCCTCTGGAGATTAATTCATAAGATGCTACAGTTGTTCCTTACGGGGAGAAGGATGATCTCCTGGTTTCAGAGAGCTGCAGGACGCAATTTCATGTGGACTAAACCCCTTTAAAACTAAAATGAGGTATGGGGCATAGTCCAAATGGCAATCTGACATGTCTGTGATGAGAAATGGTACATTTACATCTCCTGTCTCTCCCATCAAGAACAAAATGTGGAATGGCCAGTGAGAAAACATCCATCATTGATGATAGAAAGAATAAAATGCCCACATTTCTGGCAGCCAGTTCAAGGAAACTGCAGGACAACACAGCACTTTGACTGTGACACAGTCTACGTTTATTCCCTCTCTGCCCCATCCCTTGGGCATGCCTCTGTGCACACATTAAATATGGGAAGTTGTATGCTATACCTTGGGTTTGCCTCTTCAGCAAACTACAACAAACTAGATAAAGCAAATCAGAAAACAGCCAAGACCTCTGTGAAGATCCTAGTGTGGGCTATTCAAACCTCGGTGGGCTGATGAGGCTCTGTCTACCTGAATGGACATGACTTCCAGCACCCAGGGGAACATGCATGTTTTATGCGGCTTCACGAGGTGATCTGCAAAATGGGAAAGTCCCTAAATCTGGCTTTCTCTTGAATGTCTCCCATTGCACCTCCTACCATCAATGAGGAGGCATTCCGTAGGCTCTGTTTCTAATTTTTGTAATGAGACTCAGTATTAGGTGAACCACTTCCATGACTTCAGCATGAGGCATTCTGGTGACAGGCACCTAGCTCAGTGTGTTTCATGGAAAACAAAAAAGAATGGATCCCATGCATGGTCAAATCACTTCCAAACACATTGGTGTAAAGTAAACAGGTGTCCCATTGCAGGACTTCTCAGTACTTTTGATACATTCATTATAAACCTTCTAAAAGGGGAGACTTTGGCAGCATTTCTCCAGGCAGATTTCACCATCGAACCCTCTGTCTAGGATAGCATTGGTGTTCAATAGAAATATAACACGATCTCCAGATGACAGCCATGTATGTGATTTTAGACTGTAAGAAAGTCTCACTAAAACTGTAAAAAGAAGCAGGTGAAATTAATTTTATTAAGAGACTTCATTAGCCCTGGATATCAAAACTATGATCATTTCAACGTATCATCTGTATAAAATATTATTAACGAGAGCATTTACATTCTTTTTTGTTGCACTACATCTTTGGAATGCGGTCTGTAGGTCACTCTTAGGACACTCTCAGTTCAGAGCAGCCACATGTCCAGGGCTCAGTGTGGCCTCACGTGTGGCCACGGCCACCCTACTGGATGGTTTAGAACCACAAGTATCCTGGGAGACCACTGTTTCACAGAATTGATGTGAGTTGAGGTGTACTGGTAAGCACTACTTCTGAATTGAGGCTAACAGGATGTTAACTCATTTAACAAATATTTGTTAAATGATGCCTACTGTGAACTAGGCACTGGGCTAGGTGCTGTAGAAATGGTACTGGACAGTATTTTTTTTTAAAACTCTACCTTAATGAGGCTTTCATTCCAATCAGGTATGCAGGCATTGGATTGCATAATTAACATTTAACACAGAGTGCTAAGAAAGGACATCTGACTGTATCCAGGGGCAAATAAAGTCTTCTCCAATAAATGGCATTTAAATGGATACTGGAAGATAGTTTGACTTTACCCAAACAACGTATAAAGAGAAGAACATGAGGTGGGGAAAACCACTGGAGTGGTTTGTTCAGGAAAGGGAAGGAAAGCTGGGCTATTAAAATACAGACAGCAGAGCCTGGGAGAGCCATGGTTAAATGAGCTGGGTTGACAGAAGCACGAAGAGTGCTCTGACTCAGTATTGGATTTTATCTGAAAAGCACTGGGAAGCCTTGGAGGGTTTTAAACTAGAGAGTGAAAATATCAAAGGGGCCGGAAGGGAGGGGGTCAATCTCTCTAATCCCATCTCGTTTCCTGGTAACAGAAGGATGGTGAAAACTACAAATACCATAATCTAATAAAAATTTATTTTAACCCCCCCACCTCCTGAAAAGAAAATATCCATTGTGTTTTTATGAGGACTTAAAGCTAGATGGGAATTCTTTGCTACACATTACATTGAGAGTAGGAGTCTAATTCCTCTCTTTGAATCCAAGTAGACCTTAAGGATCTGCTAGACAATTGGGTGGATGTCAAGTTCTGGGATTTGCAAGGCCAGGTCATAAGGAGCCTTGTAACTTTGCCCTAATCACTGGACACACTCTCTCCGGGAGCCCTGAACCACCGTATAAGAAGACTAACTACTGCAAGGGAACCAGATCAAGAGCCATAGCATGGGGAGAGGGCCTAAGGCGATGAGCTAAAGAGAGAGGTCATCCTATGAATGAGAACAGTCTCTGCTAGTCTCCAAATCAGCCCTTCCCCAAGGAGAGAGCAGATTTCCATCCTGCTGGCCATTCATGCCATCACACCTGAGGTCCACGCATCTCAGAGGAGAGGTGAGCATTTCTACTGAGCTCTGTCCAGATCTCCTGCCCACGAGCCAAGTAAAGCGTGGTTATTTTTGGCCACCAAGTTTGGAAATGTTTGTTTCACAGCCATGGATAACTTGGATGATTTCTGATAATCCCTTTGGCTGTGGTGCGGAGGTGGCCAACCAGGGGGGAAAAGGCATGTGGAAAATGGTGGCCGAGCCAGAAATCTGCAGTAGGTAAGGAGGGAAGTGGTCAGCAACATATGTTAGTCTCTTCATTTTAGCTTTTGCAGCCATAATTGTACTTGCAGCAGTGGAGAGCTAAGAGAAGGATCTTTAATTCTTTTTCCTTCGCTACCCGTCCCGTATGTTTTTTTGGGGGGATCTCAAGAGTGTCTGTAGCCACCTGGCCATGAAAATAACTTCTGTGTTGCCATAGAGAAAATGCCAGTCAACCCATCCTCAGAAAGCGGATGCCTGTATTTACCGGAAACCGTACCTCCATGGTCAGGGGGCTTAAGAAATTATAAAATTAATCCAAAAAAAATTGAAAACATCTACCTTCACCCCACTGTAGCTAATTAAACACCACGACAATGTCTCTAAGTAGGAACAAATATTAGTAGTGGCCAAGTGACAAGCGGAAAGATTCCCCATCAACTGGCATACACTGGTTAGGTTTGCCTGGGGTTGGCACACCAATCTGACTCCATCTCCTGGCGCCATTCCGGAAAATAAATAGAGTGGAATTTTGTTTAAGTGGGTCATTTGACAGGGATATTTTCATTTGTATTTATTTCTGGTAGTTTTATATTCTCAATTCTTAAAGAAGCTTTTCTTTTGTGTTGTGAAATCTAAGGCTACCTACTGTAAACAAGAGATTTCTCAGAAGTAGAAGTCTCTAAGAAAGCCATCCGTGAATCAACAAAGGTCACAGTTTTCAATTCATCGGTGTACTGCAAATTAACTGTGATCCCAATTTTGAAGGGACATTGTTAGAATAGAGACTGGGATGGAAACCTGCCCTAGGAAGTATACTGCTGAGAAGCAGTATTAAGGCCCACTTTTCCACTTCACATTTGGGGGATCCGTAGCTATTATTTCTTATTTAGGAAGTAAAATTGGCTGCACCTGGGCATATTATTAGCTGTTCACCACAGGGAACCTCATGTTGATGGGCTATAATTTAGCAGAGAAGAACAAAAAAAAAAGAAAAAGCAAGCCAATTAAAATGAAGCACATCACTTGGTGCCCATTCGCTGATTGTTTGTCAGAATTTATTATCTTATATTGAACAAATAAGGGATAATTAGAAAAGGAATAAGTGTGACAGATTCAAAATCTGGGGAACAAATTACTACTCCCACACATGAAGAAAAAGTCTCTGTGAGTCCTGAAAATCAGCCCTGCCCAGGGAGAAGGGCATACCGACAGAGGCTCTCCCCAAGATTCGGAGAGAACTTGAGAGGCACCCCACCAACCAGAACCCAGTCCCAGCCCCAAAAGCTGGGCCCTGTGGACCTGGCCCACTCCGTGTCCACAGGCCCGGGCTTCCTGCAGGAGTAACCGACCCACGGTCACAAACATCCGGGAAGTCAGGTGAGCATCCATGCGAACAGCTACTTTAGGGACAAGATATCACTTTGCCTCATTTGCTATATCATGTGATTTGGTAAATTTGAACAGGCTGACATGCTGATTAAAAGAGAAGCCAATGAAGTTCATGTAAAGGTTTTCTGGCTACTCCTTACTAGTCAGAATTATTTTACATTTTAATTATAATGAAAAGCCATTTCTGTACACCAAATGTTCGGATTTTATACACACACACACACACACACACACACACACACACACACTAATCATTAAGGTTGGTAAATCTGTGAGACAACAGGCCCTCTATGAAATTTGGAACAATTTCTATGGAGAACAACTGGCCATAAGTTTCTTTTTTTTTTTTTAAGTTTATTTATTTTGAGAAAAAGAGAGGGAGACCGAGAGTGGAGGAGGGTCAGAGAGAGAGGGAGAGAGAGTCCCAAGCAGGCTCCACACTGTCAGTGCAGAGCCCAACCTAACATGGGGCTTGAACCTACAAAATGTGAGATTGTGACCTGAGCCGAAACCAAGAGTTGGATGCTCAACCCACTGAGCCACCAAAACCAAAAGTTTCAATCGGAAAAATGTACCCGTCCCTGAATTCAGAAATTCCACCAATAAGAACATAATCTTGAGGGAAAGTCATATGATACCAAGATTTGATGGAAGATTCTTGTCACAGCATGACACATGACATAAAACACGGACACAGCTGTACGTCCAATACCAGGACTTCTAACTACGGCACGGCCATGGGATGGAGACTCACAAGGCCATGTAACATTCTTCAACCGTGTGGATGAATATGTGATGCTGATGTAGGGTTAATAAAACAAATGAAAACCACATCACAGAACAACATCAATAGGATGGGTTCAAGTCCCACGTTGGGCTCTGTGCTGACTGCTCAGAGCCTGGAGCCTGCTTCGGATTCTGTGTCTCCTTCTCTCTCTGTCCCTCCCCTGCTCACACTCTGTCTCTCTCACTCTCAAAATTAAACAAACATTAAGCAAATATTTTCATAAATTAAAAAATAAATAAAAAGAGAGCAAATATTTTAAATGTAAAATTTTTAAAGCCAAAGGGCAATAAATGGGATTCCCTATTACACCCTCCCCCCTGATTCATGTATGGTCTCCAGTGGAGCCTGCCAAGAGCTCACTTTTGGTGGAAATGAAGATAACAGTTTGAAATCACACACACACACACACAATCAATGCAAAGCACAGAAGTAGCCTTGGTTGTCATTTTGTGAATGACACCATGTGTGAGCCAGCTCCCGCCTGTTGGCTGCAAGCACCTGTAACCAGCCCTGTCTGGTTGAAAAATAAGGACTTGGTTGGAAGGCCACTGATGACTGCAACGTGTGAGAAATGCAAGCTGATGCTTCTCATCTTCAGGGGGCCTACTTACACAACTGACCTTGGCCTCGGCCCTTGAAATCTTCCCTGTGCTACACGTGAATCAGGCTGTCTTACACACTGGGGGCCCAGAAACATGCTGCACAAGCTTGTCTGGCTTACCTGTACCATCGGTGTGATAGATGGTGGTCGCCATCTTTCCTTCTGGTGGTGTGTGTGCCTATGTGACCACGCCCCCAAAAAGCCATGGACTCTGAGAGGCTGGTGGCCTCCCTGGCCTGGGACCCTGGGCATCCATCATGTAGATCACAGCTGGGTGGGATAAGTGTGCCCTGTGCAATTACACGGGGAGAACGTTGGAAGCCCCCCATCCCCTTCAGACTTCCTGGTGCGTCTTCTCCCTTCAGTGGTTCTGTATGTGCGTTCACTACAACAAACTGCCTCTGTGTCCGGAGCCTTTCTCATGAGTCACTCAACTTGAGGGTTACTATTAGACACCAGAAATAGACAAAGAAATCCCCCCAGGGGGCGCTTGGGTGGTTCAGTGGGTTAAGCCTCCAACTTTGGCTCAGGTCATGATCTCGCGGTCCATGACTTCAAACCCCACCTCAGGCTCTGTGCTGACAGCTCAGAGCCTGGAGCCTGCTTCAGATTCTGTGTCTCCCTCTTTCTCTGCCCCTCCCCCACTTCCTCTCTCTCTCTCTCTTTCTCTCTCTCTCTCTCTCAAAAATAAACATTAAAAAAAAACCCAGAAGCCCAACAGAAGTCAAGACCCAGGACAAAAGAAGGTGACGGAACCAGGGCAGAGTGAACACCGCTGCTGGCGTCACCGAACAGCAGAGGCCACAGCCTGCCCCCTCCCGGTCCCAACGAACACCAGCACAGACCCTGGAGACCCCCATGGCCCAGGTTGCATCACTGCTCCGGGCACCCGATGACCTGCAGTCAGAATGGCCCTGAGATCCCTACATCATGACATTGCAGGCCCCTGGGTACTGCAGGGCTTATCAACCTCAGCACTGTAGACATCTGGGCCCACATAATTCTTTGTTGTGGGGACATTCTGGGCGATGCAGGATGTCAGCAGTAACCCTGTCTTCTACACGCTAGATGCCAGTAGCTCCCTCCGGATCGGGACCATCAAGCGTCTACCGACATTGGCACAGAACTCCTGGGGGCAGACTGCCGCTGCTGGTGAACCACTGACTAGGAAGGAGCTCGGTCAGGGGTCTGATGGTAGTAGCTACAGTCACGGCCGGAAACTGAGATTCTCCTGACAGCTCCAACTGGTTCTTCCCTCCACCAGAACTGTGGCAGACAAATGCCCAGACAGAGGAGGGGCGTCACCCGTCTTCGGCAGTACGGCTGCCTTTGTTACAGTAAAGAGTCGAAAGCAATAGGAATATGATGTTTGCATTCCAAAGAACATTTCCCTTCCTCCCTTTCTGGCTCCCGAATGAAGAACTGTGTGGGACTGATCAAAATATGGCATTGCTTTAAGAAATTAAAGCATCGTTGGGGCGCCTGGGTGGCTTAGTCAGTTAAGCGTCCGACTTTCACTTAGGTCATGACCTCGCGGTTCATGGGTTCGAGCCCCGCGTCGGGCTCTGTGCTGACTGCCAGCTCAGAGCCTGGAGCCTGTTTCAGAGTCTGTATCTCCCTCTCTCTCTGACCCTCCCCTGCTCATGCTGTCTCTCTCTCTCTCATAGAAATAAATAAAAATTAAAAAAAAAAAAGAAATTAAAGCATCGCGTTTCAATAAACATCTTTGATAAGAAGAAAATTGCGAGTTAGTGCACCTAAAATCAATAGGCTTCTCGATGCCTCTCAAAGTGTGTGCTCCTTTTTTATAAACTCTAAATGAAGAGTGAATAAATGCATTTTAAAACGTCACCTCGTGAAATCCACAGATAAACTCTCCATGGTCTCTGCCCTTAAAAAGACGCCCCCTGGACGTGGTACGTGGTCTGAAGAAGGACGGGAGAGAGTAGCCCCTACATCTGCAGGCTGAACTTGGGGGCGGCACCTAAAACTCTGCTCCCAGCATACACCACCCCTACCTTCATGTCAGTGGCCCGGAGAGAGGCAGTGGGGGGGAAGGGACCACAAATCCACATTCTGGCCATCTGGGTCCATTCTGCCTAAGGCCGTGCTGCACATTTATGCCCCGTCAGATAGAATCTATAGAGCACTTAATTCTGAATGACTTAATTTGAATATTACAGATGAGTAAGTTACACTGGGTCAGGAACATCCCTCCAGGTTGACAGGCTCAAAAGAAAAAAATCAATATCTTAGGGTAATATTATTTCAACAAAATATAATTCACCCTAATCTTATTGTCATGCAGTCCACATTTCTCCATTTTGTTCACAAGCCTGAAATACAATATTATATCTATGAAATTATTTTAATATACAATTTAATTAACTCATCAGAAAGGAAGGAAATCGGGTCCCTTTGGCATAACTTATTTTTAGTGAAGGCTTCTGTTGATTACGACTTTATTTAATATCTACTCCTCAAGGACCTACAAAATAATCTGTCCTCCAAGTTTGTTTTCCCACTGCATCCAGACGCATTGCGAATGTGCCAATCTGTGGTTTCGAGACCCGATGCACTCTCGTTTTGTGAGAGATAAAGTGGGAAAGGGAAAGCTATTTTTAAAAAAGCCCAGTCAGAGGATTTGAATAGGCACTTCAATAAAGAAAATACACAAATAATAAATAAGTAAATGGGGGGGGGGTTAAGCTCCAGTATCTTAGCCACCGAGGAAATGCAATTAAATCATGTGAGACAATACTACACACCTATTAGAATGACAAAGAAAGAGAGGAAGGGAGGGAGGAAGGAAGGGAGGAAGTGGAGCCAGAGGGAGGGAAGAAGGGAGAGAGAGAGGGAGGGAGGAAGGAAGGAGACCCGGAGGGAGGGCGGGAGACAGTGAAGAAAGGTGGGAAGTAGGGGAGGGAGCGAGGGCGGGAAGGGCATCTGACGGTATCAAGTACTGGTTAGGACGTGACGACAGGCAGCACGTGGGATTCTCATATGCTGCTGGTGGGAGTCCAAAACGAATTAGCCACTCTGGAAAACAATTCGTTCTCTACACGGTTCAACATCCACTTACCCTACAACTCAGAAACGCTACTGCTAGGTATTTACCCAAGTGAAATAAAAACTCACGTTCACATAAAAACCTGTAAATGAGCGTTTCTAATGGCTGTACTCATAACCTCCCATAAGTAAAAAAACAAAACCAAACAAAACAGTAGCTCTACAAGTGTGACAATAAAACCCTGTGCATCCACACAACGGAGCGCCTCTCAGCCACGCAGAGTCCCACCCGGTACCACCCGGCACACGAATATACTTAATCCCAGGGACAGATCTGGAGTGAAAGGAGCCACGCTCAGAGGCAAGGTGGCACCTGTGGGGACAGGCTGTGGGAACAGAGATGAGACGTGAGGTAACTGACTAACCCCCATGGTATTTGGAGGGGGGTTCAATGCCAATGCTTTCTCTCTGTGGTGGCGGTTTTACGGCATTAGGCATTTGTCAAAACTTGCAGAATTGTACATTAAAAAGTAATTTATATGTACCTATAATTATATCATCAAACAAAGAAAAAAACAACTAGCCTGTATGCGATAACAGAGCCAGCACTTTTGAGGTGAAGTGAGCTTACGGAGAGTGACTTGGGGTGCTCTCCTCATAGCAGGCATTCTTCTGGACCCCGTGTCCCACATTTTAGCCTTTGGGGTTCACGACTGGACTCCCAAGGAGCCTTCTCTAAGACCTGTTCTGGAGGTCGTTTCCATGTTCTAGCACCTGGGGCGAGATCTCATTCAGGCCACAGAAGGAAACAGCAAGGAAATGGGCGCCTTGGGGAAGCGTCTCAGCCGCCATGAGACAGCTGGAAGAGGCCTGAATATCCAGTAGTCAGAGGCTCTCATTTCCAGAACAACGGTCCCTGGATCCCCGGACCAGCAGGCCCCAGGCCTGGGCTGCTGGGCGCCCCACTCTGTGTTCTTTAAGCCGCCTGGAGGGTCAGAGATTCTGCATCAAGGGCATTTGGTGAATCTATTTGCGGGCTCTGCGCAGAGATGGCCCCAAGTGCCTACCCACCTGCGCAGCTAGGGATTGCTTTTACCGAGGGTGCAGGGCACAGAGAGACAGCAGAGCGGAAGTGAGAGCACGAGTCATGGATTGGCCACAGGATCAGCCCAACGCACAGGAGTCAGAAATGAGGAAAGTGACCTTGTACCTCAATCCACCATAATAAAAAAAAATCTCTAAGAGAAAGGGGCGCCTGGGTGGCTCAGTCAGTTAAGCCTCCGACTTCGGCTCAGGTCTTGATCTCACGGTTCATGAGTTCAAGCCCCGCGTCGGGCTCTGTGCTGACAGCTCGGAGCCTGGAGCTGCTTCGGATTCTGTGTCTCCCTCTCTCTGCCCCTCCCCTGCTCACACTCTGTCTCTCGCTCCTTTAGAAATAAATAAACATTAAAAAAATGTTAATAAAGAAATAAAAATAAATCTCTAAGAGACAAAAGATGTTTAAATACGAAATTGACAGGTTGCTTATTTCAGACTGAGTCTCTTTTGCTTCCTATACCTTTCCTGCTCTTTTCTTACTCCTTGACCTTCAGCTAGTCTCCTAAGCCAGGTGCTTTTCTAGTGTGAAAGCCAAATAAAGGATTTGAGGATCAGCCACTCACTCGGAGGTGCAGAGGGGGAAAAAAAATGTGTGCTTCACTGAAAAACTGCAAAATGTGCAGAGATTATTCTGGGCTTTCATTACTTTTGAGCTACTTTACAATCGTACGGTTTGTAGGGAGCTGATAGCCACCAATTCTGCCTTATCTGGTAGGGGTCTAATTGACTTCCCTCCCCAGCCCTCCCCTGTCCTCCCCATGGAAAAGTCAGTTTTGATGGCATCGGCACCTTTATTTCAATAGTCCTGATGACTATTTGAACTGGTTATAACATCTTCTCTGCTCCCTCATTAAGTTGCATAAAATCTTTAACACGTGTTCGCTTCTATACCTGCATGAGGTGTCTTTAACAGATGTGTCTGTGAGAGCCACCCCACCTTCATTCCCACCCAGGTCCCTGCTTGGAGGAAAGCTTCCAGAGGTTTCTGGTACAGCCCAAACCCTGGTGCAATCAGGCTCCTTTTATTCTTTTTTAATGTTTATTTATTTTGATGGGGGGGGCAAGCAGGGGAGGGGCAGACAGAGAAGGTGAGAGAAAGAATCCCAAGTAGGCTGGCCACTGTCAGCGGAGAGCCCAGTGCAGGGCTCGAACTCCTGAACTGTGAGATCATGACCTGAAAGTCAGGCTCCTTTTAACCTGGGGACTGGACTGGACCAAACTCTGCTCTGTCTTCCTAGTAGTGCCTTTTACTGAGCTGGGTCAGAGCCTGCGCTCAAGAGATCCTCATTTTGAATTAAAAGCATTTTATGCTGATTTGTAGTACCCCATACAGAAAACAAAAAATAAGGGTCATACTGTGCTCATGCCCAATAATATAATTGGACCTAATACAGAAACATCACACTCGTTACCTAAATAAATTTCAATTTATCACTCCATGAACAGCGACCCTTATATACATCAAACATTGTCAACACATCCCTGGAAGCTGGGAAATGTAACCAATTAAATAATTAGTGGAAGTGAAATTGCTCTTGTCCAACAGAAGGGACATCAGATGCATCTCCTCACTCTATGAAATTCCCCCTTTTTGACATTGCACCTTTTTCTGAGAAGCAGGTTGGAGGGTGGACTCAGGCTGCCTCTTACACCAAAGGCTGCATAAAATATTCTGAAGCTATTTTAGAAGGACCACATTAAAAACAACTTTTGTACCAGAGGGTAAGTGGTAGAAATCTTCATGGAGAAAAGTCCCTCTGTTTTGTATGCTCTTGCCTGAGTGCAGTGAACTTATTAAGCACTTTGATGTAGCAAAAATTGTGATGTGCATATGTACAAATGATCCAAACATAGCAAAAAGCAGCTAAAAAAAAAAAATCAATAAAGCGGCTTTTTAACAAACGCATTCCGAACTGGATCAAAGGGATAGCCTTGCAGCAACATGCTATTGATCTAACATTCTTTACATGTTCATTTCAAGGAAACATCTTTGGCAACAGAAAGGTGAAGTCTATCTGTAATGAGCTTCTTCCAAGGCAAGAGGGAAGCTTCTTTTCAAATAGGAGACTAAATAAATACAGGACCAATTGAGGCTCTGCAAACACAAAGGTGTGGAGGGCTCACCTTCAACACACAGGCCTCTTGAAAGCAACCAGAGGTTTCAAAGGTGACTCTGCCATCATTTTCTGTCTTGTTCCTCTCCCAGAATAGACTTGTATATGTGAATACGTGGTCAGGAGGAAACATGGAGTCCAGCCCTTGTGGGTGTTTTTGTTTTATTTTTGTCCTTTAAGGTATAGTGTTCCAAAAGCTTTGCAACTTTGTGTTCCAAAAAGCTTACCCCTAACTGGCTTGACTAGGACCTTGATCACCACTCATCCTACAGCCTAAGGGATGAGCTCCTCTTAGAATGTTTTAAGGCACAGGATTTTTCCAGTGGGTTTACTCTCAGAGGGTGTTTGCTTTCCAGTATTCCTGGGGGGCTGGGCCCTGATGCTGATTCGGGGCCATGTTCTGAACACACATTCCCCCCAACCCGATTCCAAGTTATGTCATCGGGGGGTGTCCCCCTGCCCCAATAGCACAGCATCCCAACAGAACTCTGGGCTCACCGGCTCCCTGTCCAGACCCCACTTCACCCCTCAGCCTCACTATTCATCACCCACCTCACCTACATGGAAACGCCCTTACCTCTACCACCACGCTCACATGGAAGGAAACAGAACTGGCTCTCAATTAGTTCCTGGTAATATGATACAAGTGAGAAGCAGGTGAATAAGGCGCAGAGATATAAAATCTTTTTTCAGACCTCTCTTATCTGAACATCTATCTAGACTAATATATCCCCAGCATTGCCAGAAAACAATCAGATTAAAAAAAAATAAAACCTCACAAAAATTTTTTTATGTTTCTCCCCAGACCCTTGGAACGGCCAAGGATTATAGAAGGTAGGGAAATAAAGCAGCCTCATCTCCAGATGGGGTAACGGGCACCTGAGCGGCATGGCCATACTATAAATGCACAGAGTAAGGTCTGCAGAACTTACTTCAGAGAAAGGAGAGAAGCACCGATGAAGATGATCGTCACTACTGGCACCTTCTGTGTTCTAAGCATTGGCTTCTAGCGACTCTAATAGTTCTACAGTCCAAGGAAATATCAGAAGAAATCTTTATGCATGTATACACATACACACTCATACAAGTGAACTTTACAGGCAAATCCCAATTATAAAATATTTCAAATATATTTTGAAAATATAATACAAAATTTAGGGGCGCCTGGGTGGCTTAGTCGGTTAAGCGTCCGACTTTTGCTTAGGTCATGATCTCGCGGTTCGTGGGTTCGAGCCCCGCGTCGGGCTCTGTGCTGACTGCCAGCTCAGAGCCTGGAGCCTGTTTCAGTCTGTGACTCCCTCTCTCTCTGACTCTCCCCTGCTCACGCTGTCTCTCCCTCTCTCTCCTAGAAATAAATAAAACAACAAAAAAAGAAAATATAATACATTTATATTTTAATATAAAATATTATGAATAAAATATGAAAATATATTATAAAATATTTCGAATATATTTTGAAAAGGTGAGACAGTATAATTAATTAATGGAATAATTTTCCAAAGAGCTTATTCATACCAATCATTTCTTAAGCAACATAAAAATAATCTTTGTTTACATAAATTAAAATGATTTTTTGTAATCTAAGAGTGTGTTTATTATGTTAGTTGTTACTGCTTTGATATATATTATACAGATATTTTCTTATTATAAAAGATGCAAATAATATATGCATTTGAAGTATAAGTAAATTTTTGTTTTAAATCTTTATTTCTTAGGTCTCCCAATTTGACAAAGTGAACATTTACACAATTTCTGAAAGAGAAATGAATGATGTGGAAAAATGAGAGATGTTTATGAAATTCAATAGATACAAAACCTAAAGTAAAATTAACTCAGGACTGGAAATACTACAAAGATAAACATGGAGACTAATTGGCCCAGGTTCCCCAAGGAAAATTTAAAAAAAAAAACCTGGGGATCAAGAGAAAAATATTACATCAAGATGCACTACCACGCACAGTACAGTTACACTTAAATCCTCCAGAAACCAGCTCTCCCAGAGCCTTCCTCACCTGAGAAGCTGCAAGGGTCCACAACCCTGTGTCTAACAAGCTTCTTCCCATCTCATCTCTGCCTTCTCTCCTAAAAGCTCTCCCAAGGCTGCCCCCCTACCCTTTCACTGAACAGAAATCTCACCTTAAACTTTCTCAGCTAGAATCACCCTCAACTCTGTATCCATCTCCAGTTTCTCTCTCAAGACAAACTCTCCTGCCAGAGCTCTGGAAGCCCCCACCTCATGGACTTCTTGAGGACATCAGTCCTTCTGCGTTCTCGCTTCCTTTGTATCTGCTTCTCAGTACCTTATTCTCTGTTGGATCACTGTGACCATCATGCAGACACGCTTGCTATTTGTTCTATGACAAACACATAAACAGGTAACAACAACAAAACCAAATTCCCTTTACTAGATTTCTCCTTTATTACTATCCCCCCTTTTTTTGCTTCTCATGCACAACCATGTTTTTGAAAGGAATAGATCAAATATTCATCTTCACATGTTCACCAGCCATTTGTCTTCAACCTCTTCAATACAGCTTCTGTACCTCAATAAGCTGGCCTTGTCCAGGTGAGGATTTCATGGATCTCATCTTGACCTCTCAGCAGCATCGATACAACTAAAGCCTCCCTCTACCATTATTGTCATGATGTCCATGACTCCCCACATTCTTACATTTCCTCCCAATCCATTGGGTGCTCCACAGAGGTCTCCTCCCCATTTGTCTCATCTCTAAGTATTAATGTTTCTCAGGAATTCATCCTGGGTTCTCTTTCCTTCCCTTCATAGAGTATCACATTCATCCATTCATTTTACATACAGTTATATAGCTGACGACTCACAGATTTATATGGCCGGATAGAATCCACATATCTAATTGCCAACCTTGCTCTTCCACATGTGTCTATTACACTTAAAACTTAGTATGTTTTAAAGCATTCTTAATTTCCCCATGCAACGTCTTTCACATTTCATCTTCTCAGGGAAATGGACCACCATTAACCCAATCCCTCAAACCAGGAATAATTCTTGGTTTCACTGTTCTTGTGCCCTATGTCCTTCCTTCCTCTCATTCTGCCTCAGCACATCTTTCAACAGATCCTCTTCTTTCTATTTCCAAAATATATCTCAGATGTCAGTCTGTGTGCCTCTACTTCCAGTTGAGTTCACCATCATCTCTTAGGGAGACATCTGAAATCGCTCCCTAACTAGTCTCTCTGCACTCACACTTTCTCTTCTACAATTTATGTCTCCTTATCTTCATTAGTGAGAGTGAACCTCTTTAACCCAACATCAAATCATGTCATGCTCCTCGTCAAAATCCTTCACCTGACATCCCAGTGAACTTGAAATCAAACCTTTTCCCACGGCCTCCCAGCCTCTGGATAGCAATGGGAAGTCTAAATCACCTCTCTCTGTGATCTTGTCTTTTTAGTCTCACTCAGTTCCAGCCACGCTGTTTCTTTGCATCCCTCATTGACGTCACCTTCCGCTCTTCAAGTGGCTGGTCCCTTCTCAATCCTCAGGACATGGAGGGATCGTCCCACTTCCCTAACTCAGAATAGGTGCTCTCCCACCCTGTGCCACCACTCTCTCCCCCTCCCCTATTTGTTTCCTTTGGAACATTTATAACACACCTTAATTATTTCAATTTATTCTATTCAAATAGCTCTTCTGGCTATGACGTTATACCTTTGACCTTTGTATTTGGAAAACTGGATGATTTCTATTTTTTCTGCCTTGTCTACAATAGCCATCTGAGTAATCACCTTACTTTGTCTCTCTCCCCTCCAACTCATCCCTCACATTGATGGCATTATTTTCATTCACTACGTTTCAGTTCCTGAGGTCTCCCCCACCCCCATCTTTGCTGCTAGACTGTAAGCTCCTTGAAGGCAGGAGTTCATGACTAGAATCTGCCAATGTTTTCCCAGAGTGATCATCACATAGTAGCTGCTAAATAAGTACTTGCTGCCAAAATGATAAGGAATAAGGATGTTAGCAGAAATAAAACTTCTCAGCAAGGTCAGAATAGGTAGGTAGTACAAAGCCAATGCTACCAAACTTAAAAACTTTATTCATAAATAATACCTTGAGTTCTCAGATTCTCTCTTTATATACCAGAAACATAATAACTAAAATAAATTCGACATCAGGTTTTCAGATCCTCAGTAAAGTAGGAAAGTGCCTGTTGTGCCAAGTCATTCCAATGCTGGGAAGTGAGAGATGTACTGAGGACGGGAGTCATGTCTATTTCATGCATTTCCCTCCCCAGAAGCTAGCGTGTTGTCTGACCCATAGCGGACAGCTTCAGATTTGTTGAATGAGTGAAGGAGCAAATGTAACCTCCGGTAGACAGAGGGAACCTAGTAACCTCTTGTAAATAGGGGGAAGGACAAAGGACCAGGTAAGGACAAAGGAAATCAGTGATACAGTACTTGAAGATCATAACAATAATTGAGAGAGCCAAGTCTTGAAAGTTATGTGGCACTAAAACAAGCAGAAAAAGTAAAGAAAGCTGTCCATGTAAGAGCAAAGCTGGTAGCTTCTACCACCACTTATGAGAAAATGCTCCAGAGATTCTGAACATTCTGACTTTTCTGGAAAATCACTTGAGATTTAAAGAGCTAGTCATTTTCCTTAAACAAGTATGAGCGACTTGGAATTCAATGACTCTCATTTGCGGTTAATACATGGCTGGAGCCTTCTCTGTACAAATGCAATCAACTGAGAAATACAACAAAAGCAAAACCCTACCCCAAAGGCGACAGAGATGGTGAGGATTCCTTACATGTCTGCGAGGTGTTAAAATTCACCCAACACTTGCTTTTACTTAAACTCCTCAATTATTCACTGCACAACTGTAGCTAGATATCTTACCTCCATTTTTCATGAGAGAAAACTCAGATTTAGAGCAGCATAGTGATTTGTGCACGGTCCCTTAGCACTAATGACGGACCGCCACACACATTCAGCCCTTCTAACCTTAGCTGTTTCCCACACACCACAGTGACTCTTCCGAACCACGGGATGGAGTTTCTCTGTGGTGACTTTACCTTTTCTTCTACGCTTGTGGACAGACACCAGAAAGAAACCTGAAGGTCCCCTAAGTTGTGTATAAGTGAACAGTGGAAAACATTCTGATGGTACATTGCTACCACTCCGTATATTTTCCAGTTTTCTGTCTAGTGTGCTTGTGTGCCCTGCATGAGGGCCGCTTGCATAATTTGTGTCTTTGTTTAGACAGCAAAAGGGCCAAACTATTAACTACCTGGGAAGCCAATCCCTCTTTATCTGATCTACACTTCAACAGCCTATCTGAACCCACCAGAGCCGCATCACAGAGAAGCAGTTCATTCCAAAGGTTAGGATGCTGGGCCCTGGAGCAAGGCTGCCTCATCAAAGCCTGGCTTCCCCACCTGCCAGCTGGGTGACCTCTTATAAGCTACTGTACCTCTCTGAGCCTCAGTTTCCTTATCTATAAAATAAGAATAACAATAAGGTTGTTGTAAGGAACAAATAAGCAAATACAGGGATTGAACAACTACAGCCCAGGGGTCAAGCCAGTTCACTTCCCGCTTTTGTGAGTCAATCTGTATTGGAACACAGCCATGCTCAGTTGTCTACAGGGTGTTTGCAATCACTTTTGCTCTACATAATGGCAGAGTTATGTAGTTAAAACATAGATCTCACAGTCCCCAAAGACTAAAATATTTAGCATATGTCCCTTCCCAGAAAAAGTTGGTTACCTCTTGAGTTAACCTACCTAAAACCCTTAGAATAGTCACTGGCATCATTTCTCAGCCTTTTGGCTAAAATCAAGTGTAGAATGGTCAGTGGCATCTTAAAAGTGCTCTATCTATCTATCTATCTATCTATCTATCAATCCATTTGTCCATCCATCTCTATCATCTATCCCATCCATCCATCCATCCATCCATCTATCCATCCACCTATCTATCATCTATCCATCCTTCCATATATCATGAAATCTATTATCTTATCTGCTTGCCTATCTATCTGTATGTGTGTGTGTGTGATATTAGTCTGTAGGAAATACTAGGATATATGCAGAGGTGCTTGCTCTCCAAGGTCATTCATTCCCTACCCCCACAAAGAGGCCCAGAGGTTGGGAACCATGGATGAAATAGTCCTGGAATTAGATGTGATTATCCTTATAAATTTCCGTGAGTCCTTTGATTTCAGGGAAATCAAAACTGAACAAATAAAATTAACAGATTTGACTTCTTCAGAAGGATTGAGTCTCATGGAAATGGTAACTGTATATCTTTTGTGTGCAAGCTGTACATGGAGCTAAATGACGACAAGTCAAACTCCTCTGGGGAAAATCACGTGCTCGTAGTCTACTGACATCAGGACTGGCCATGTGACTTGACCTAGTCAATGATGAGTAATCCCTAAGCAGACAGATAATTACAACATGATTTGAGGACTCTTGAGGACATTCAGTTGAGAAATGTAGAAGATGCAATCCTTCATCTCTGACCATCTGGAGAAGGAGCGGGAGTCAGAACTAATGGGCCCCGGGGAGGCAGGGTGCCTTGGAAGTCAGATAACAAGAATGGACTTTAGAAGCTGGCCAGGGAGAGAAGCCCCTGCAAAGAACCCAGGTCAATCAGCTGACAAAGGAGAGACCCTAGAAGTGGGAACATCTTTGTAGTAAATCTGGAGAGTGGAAGTACTATGATTTTCCAAAATTAGATAACAAAACATTTCCCCATGATTTTAAGCAGTTATAACCATTGAATATGCCA
The DNA here is from genome assembly GCF_008692635.1 of Crocuta crocuta. Taxonomy (NCBI): domain Eukaryota; kingdom Metazoa; phylum Chordata; class Mammalia; order Carnivora; family Hyaenidae; genus Crocuta; species Crocuta crocuta. The sequence goes on along the minus strand of NW_027530213.1, from coordinate 470,667 downwards.
TGTTACTGTTTTTTTTTTTTAATTTTAGAGAGAGAGCATGCGTGGAGGAAAGGGTCAGAGGGAGAGAAAGAAAATCTTTAAGCAGGCTCCATGCTCAGCACAGACCCCAGTGCAGAGCTCCATCCCACAACTCTGGGATCATGACCTGAGTCAAAGTCAAGAGTCAAATACACCAAGTTACTAAGTAGAAATTTTGTATGCCAGGGATGAATTGAACCCTATGCACTTACACATTTCTGCCAAGTCACCTGGACCCATGCCCTCTCCACATGGCTCCGAAGGCTCTCACCCTCACCTCCATCGGCCTGCAGGACAGCTCAGCCAGGCCACGCTTCCTGCACTACTTCATTTGTCTTCCTGGTTCTTAATCAACTCTTCTTGGCAAACCACTCCACCTGATACTTCAGTTACTTATCTGCTCTACTGGCTCATGCCCCCTTCCCTGACTTTCAGATCAGTTTTAGTAAACTCTTCCCACATCTTGCTCACTGACCACTTTTAGTTCTTCTAAATAAAATGTGTCAGCTTTCCTGGTCATGGCTTTTGGGTGGGATTCTGGGCTCGTGCGATAGTCGGGTTGCTTATACAGGTGGGTGTACAGTATTCCCCCAATGGATTCTGCACCTTTGTGACCCCCAAATTACTTCCCCGTATCATTTCTTCTTTGTCCTCTCTCTCATGCCCCATAATATTGGAGATGATGAGAAAGAGCTAAGACACTGGAATCTGCCATCTAAAGAGATCATCTCTGGTCACTTGGGGACAATGGAGGTGGTTTTCCATATTTACCCAAATGAAACTGGATGATAGAATCTCAGAGCTGGAAGAGCCGGGGACATCTCAGTGGTCATCTCTGCTCTAAACTAGGAATTTACGACAACACGTAGTCATTCAGTCTCTGTTGACCTCATGTCCATGAGGCTTCCCAGTCTAACATGAGACACAGGCTTCTGTGCAGGCAAAGAAAAAGGACCGATGGTGACAGAAGTTCCCCGGGCTAGAAGCCAGCCTGTGACACCATCCCTACAACTGTGAACAGGTTCTTCAAACTCTGCTTGTAAAACAGGGACAACGGCAATGCCTGCCTCCCTGCAGGCTAGAAGAGTGGGCCTTTGGAAGCACGTGTTCGTGCAGTGCAAGTGGGTGCCCCTTTACAGGTTTGAGTTTGCAAGGGTAGCTCTGGCTGTGCACTAGGCCTCTGAGGAGCTGTGCCAGCTTCCAGAACTGCTGACACCGGTGCTGATGGCTGTGCTCCTTGGCGAAGCCCAGTGACAGCAATAACCAGGCTTCGAAGGCCTTTTGGACATAGGAGAGCAGAAGTAATAACTGAAATCACCCCCAAACGAGTCCAGTACTATAGCCCACCGTAGACTCTGCCTATGCTTGGTTGTATTCATATGTATCATTCTCTACGTAAATGGAGATGTAGAGAAAGCAGTTCACGAGATTAAAGGGAAGTTGAGCAAGGAGTGGGGGTAGAGAGAGGAAGAGAGGCAGGAGAGAGGGAGAGGGAAAGAGGGACAGAGAGAGACTATCAACGAGAGTGGGGCCCCGGCACCTGGGTAGTTAAGCAAGAAGGGGAGGGAAGCCAGGAGCAGCTGAGTCGGCAGACTTAAGCAAGGACTCCTAAAAGGGCATGGTCCAAATGCGTGGGGACAGTGTGTCTTCCCATACTTGGAAATGTGGGCTGCTCCTACCCAAAGCCCGCCGAGCAACCAGCTGCCCCCCCCCCCAACACTCAGAGAGAGGTTCACATGTCAGCATCTGCCCCAGCAGTCATGCGCTGGCCCAGAGGAAAAGTACTCTGTGCCACCCAACTGGGTCAGGCCCGTCTGGGTGTCGCCTGTGCACATCCCCTCACCTCACCCCACCATGGCTGCCCTGTCCACACATGGCCATTCTGGGCCACCGGAGAACACGGATGGTCGTGGACACCCCAGTGGCACTTTGGTAAACTTGGTTCTTCTTGGCTTGCCCCTGGCTTTGCAACTTGGCTCCTTGGCCTCAAAGCTAGAAGCTTGTTGGCCTTTGTTTTTCTTTTAGTAGCACTTCGTAGGCAATCTACTCACCACATCGCTTTTATCAACCCCAGGGCACCCCATCGCAGGCCCGGCAGGCAAGAGGGGCCCAGCCTGGCTTTCTATACGTACCTACATAGTAAGGTCTCTGCCAAGTGTCCCCTCACTCTCTGTGGCACTGCTAACCTTGTGACAAATAAAGGAAAAGAAAAAAAAAGTGTGCAACAGTGCTGCTGCTGGTCTGGATGAAAAACGAAAGTCCATGTTCTTGGCCAAAAGAGCACACTTTGATACACTTCAGAGATTTTGAAATTCCCCAGCCCTAATTCAGATATATTTTAAAACCAATATATTTAAATATTAAGTTAGTAGTCTATATAAAAAACCATAAAGGTAAATGGCTCCTACAAAGTCTGAGGTTTCATACTGAATCAAAATTCCTTTCAGAAACACACTGGTTAAAGTAAATTCTGAGGTGACCCGTGAAAATTAATAAAGGGAAACCTCACTGAAATGGAGTTGGAAAGCCAGAAGGGGAGGCCAGAGGGGAAGCTGGACCATTCCACATCAATTACAGGAAGAGCTGTCAATTACAGACTCAACAGAAGAATCCTCAAAGGGAAAGAATCATCTGTTACCGTCCCCAACAGGGAAAGATGTGCACTGCATCTCCTACAAGCAGTCGGGCACCCCTGCAACTCGGCTGATGAGACACCATCATCACCCTGAACACCTGCTTTTCTCCAAATGATTTTTACTCAAAGAGCTTCCTCCTTCTTCTCCATAAAACAATATCCCTCTCCTTAGTTTGTTGGGCTTGTTTATGGTTTTGCCATAGTTTGCAAATTACAATTCTCTGCTATTCCTGAATAAATGCACTTTGGTGGTATGATAACTGCCTGCTTTATTTTTTAAGGTCAACAGATCCAACACATTATTCAACAGACAGACAATGTCAGGGTCTGGAGGTAAGTGAATAAGGCAAAGTTCTAATGGAATTAATTTATACTAAAAATGTCAAGTGGCAATGAGAATGGAACCCAGAAAGTGAGAGAGTATAGACTATTACAAAGTTGTGGCAAAAAACAGAGACATGAGAATCTGGGAGCAGGATTCTGGCAGACATAAAAGGCCCTGAGAAATATAGCATTTTCTGATACTTTCCCTGCTACCTCACGTGGGTAGGCATATGGCACTGAGTACCCCTGGTAGTTTACTTCCCTCTCCTCCCATACAACTGACTTAGTACTTTATTTTATAGTTAGTGAGTGCCTCTGGTTTTCTACCTACCTAATTCTAATCTCCTTGAGGACAGGGACTGAGTCGTTTTTTACTTTGTCACCCAACTAACTTTGACACAAGGCCTTACTATGCAAAGTGAGCGCTCAAAAATTAGCTTTGAAACAAAGAACAAATAAATATGTTACTGTGGATACACGTCACACACATAATCCCATGAATCTGCATATAGCAGCTCTGACATTCCCAATGCCCTTTCCTCTCTGGCCTTCCTGATTAGTACCTATTCTTCGGTGATGGCTGGTCTCAGCAGTCACCAATAGCCATGTTCACAGACCCAGGACATACATCATTCTGTGGTTGGTAGCAATTTATTTATCTCCTGGACCATAAGAACCATGAGGACCCCATCTCTGGACCCTGGCACAGAATATCACACAGCAAGCATTCAATAAATGTATACCTAGAGACACTGAATAGAATATGGGAGGTCAGAGGGCGCCTGGGTGGCTTAGTCGGTTAAGCGTCTGACTTTCGCTTAGGTCATGATCTCGCGGTTCGTGGGTTCGAGCCCCGCGTCAGGCTCTGTGCTGACTGCCGGCTCAGAGCCTGGGGCCTGTTTCGGTCTGTGACTCCCTCTCTCTCTCTGACCCTCCCCTGCTCACACTGTCTCTCTCTCTCCTAGAAATAAATAAAAGAAAAAAAAAAAAAAGAATATGGGAGGTCAGAAGAGTTTATAGCTATTTGTGGTTGAATCAGAAAAGCCATACTAAATATAAAATCTTTTAAATTTTATTTGCTGTACCAACTATCCCACAAAAACATGAAGACTAACAGACTGAGACTGTGACTATTAACCAAGGAAAAGCCCTGAATCTCTTCCAGGCAATGAAGGCAATCCTTGAGTCCTGACCTGGGGCAGGAGTGCAGGAGGTTAAGGGCTGAGGAAGGGAGTGCCTGGAAGAGGTGAAAGCAGAGCTCTTCTTTCTACCTCTTCATCAGGACCATCCTGAGAGTACTTCTAAGCATTGATTAGACAGGCATTTTTTTCAGTGGCCAAATTTAAAAGCATAACTGAAGAGAAAATCCACTCACTTACATAGTGGCCCATCAGAGTTGTCTATATAGAGTGATAAAGTATGGTCCCTACAGGCTAGGGGTCCTTGGTGCTCCCACAAGTCCTCACCCGGTAGACATGGGCTCCCAACAAGTGGAGTTCCCATCCGTAAAATGGGAAGAATAGCAGTGGCTACTCAGCAGGATCACTTTACACACACATGCACACACACACTCCCTTACATATGTGTACACATATATACATGCAAACGTGTAAACATAAGTACACATGTATGTGCACATATATACATAACAATGGGTTGTGCTCTGCCCATGCATATAAAACATGTGTGTATACACACACACTAGAATTGTCTTATATACATACACACGTCAAAGGGTTGTTTCACACACACAAACACACACACTAAAGAGGTAAGACATACAAAGTGCCTAATGGTCCTTGTTTGTGTAGCACAAACATGGGATATTATAACCACCCCTAGTGTATCAAATACTAAGTCCAACATGAAATCATGCACTGTGCCTACCGAGAGGACATGACTGATCATACTACAGCACTGAAACTGCTCACTTGGAATAACACAAGTGCTCTTATTCACTCTTCATTTCTAAACCTGTAGTTTTTATTCAGTCCTGACTTTGTGCAATAGCTTTGGAAAGAAGAGGCCACCCAAGTGTGAGCCCCCTTCGAGGAGGCGTGACTTCCACTCGCACATCCTGACCCACAAGTACCTGAATCACGTTCGGTACAAACACTCAGATCACGTGCTGAAGGTATTCGCCTGTAACACTCCGCCCTTTTATTTATCCTAAGAGAATTTATTCCCAGAGATTTTGCAAAAGAGCATGTAGGGGAGTTAATTACCCATTTCCTCGTACTGCCTACATTCATTGTTCCATATCGATTTGTTATCCAAAATAGCCTTTAAATTGTTTATTGATATCTTCCCAGTCTGTGCTTCTCTCTTATTTAATATATCACCACCAGAGAATTTTTTTAAATGCTGAATGACAATTACTTTAACAGATTGCACTTGTGAATGTGATACTTGGTTCAGAAGGAAAGAACAGCCTGAAATGATTTCTTCTATAGCATCCATCACACGGTCATGGAGGAACGCATAGCCCATAAAATCAAATGGCGGTGGCCCTGGGGGCAGGCAATGACTGCAAGATGAGACCACAAACTGCCTTCACATCACTTCTGTGAGCACGAAGACCCACAACTCAGAGGCGACAGGGCGGCCATAATTTCAAACCTGTCACCCACTACTCACTATCAACAGGTCCAGGAAATAAAATAGCATTGAAATAAATTACATAAGCAATGAATAAAATAAAATATGCATAAAGCAAATAAATAAACCTAAAACAATTCTTTCGAAAATCCCAGCATCAAGAAATGTGTTCATCTCAATATATTAGTGGGAAGCCTTTATATCCATCTTTATGTCCTTAGAAAGTACACATACCGATTTTTCCATTTGGGCAATTACGTGAGTGGGAAGAAAGGAGGAAATGAGCTAGAAATTGGGGATGAGATCATTACACATAAAGAGCATCAGTTAGGACTGTAGGGAAAGAACAATTTGATGGGGAAAAATAGAGCAAATCCAAGAGGGATGAGTGAGTTGTGGGAGGGAATGTTCAAGAGAAGACCTTTGAGTCTGTACCTTGGAGAGGACCATATATGGAAAACACAAGCTTAGACTAATTAAAAAAAAAACAAAAACAGCAGCTATTAATTCTCAAGTATACTGGGATATATTCCTTTAAAAAAAAAATCTCGGGGTGCCTGGGTGGCTCAGTCAGGTAAGCATCCAACCTCAGCTCAGGTCATGATCTCGTGGTCCGTGAGTTCAAGGCCTGCATAGGGCTCTGTGCTGACAGCTCAGAGCCTGGAGACTGCTTCCGATTCTGTGTCCCCCTCGCTCTCTGCCCCTCCCCCACTCATGTTCTGTCTCTCTCACTCTTAAAAATGGATAAATGTTAAGAAAAAAATTTTTTAAGTCTCCAAGATACAAAATGTAAGCTCCTCTATTTAAAGATGACTAGGGAACAGCCGTTCCTCTTGGCATGCGCACCACCTGCAGGGACAGCTCACTGCCCCTGCCACAGAACTGCGCCCACTATCTGTGCACACGCAGTGGGACCTTGTGACTGTAGTGTGACGCTCTCATGGTCTCAGCCACGGGGCTTTGTGTGGCTTCTGCTATGGAAACGTAATAGCACTAATTTTCTACTTCCTGCCTGCCCAGAAGGCTCCTCCTCCAAAGATATTCCCATCTCTTCCCTTCACGTCCGTCTAGACAGCCACCTCTCCAAGAGGCCTTCACCCATCATTCTACCGCAAGTAGTAAATAGTCTAAAACCTCTGACCACACTGCGTTTGCTGGTCTCCACAGCACTCAGCAGCAATCACACCACAGTCCACACGTTCACTGTAATAGCAGTGAGTCTCCTTCCCCCACCGGAAGGCAGGCGTCCTGAGGACAGAAGCTTCATCCTGATTGTTCTCTGTTGTATCCACAGCCCCCCCGCGTGTACAAGAGGCTCGGTACCTACTTGGGGAACAAAGCAATGAATGCACTGGGGACCTGCCCCAGAGGTCAGAGTTTAAGGAGGACGGGACACAGACAAGGGGCAGCCGGGGCAAGAGAATGGAGAGGAAGGCCGTCAGCAGCAGAGGGAGGGGCAGTGAAGAAGGTCAAGGTGGGGACAGAATGTCAAGGGCAGGAGGGGTCTCAGGATGAGAGGGGTAGGATGGCCAATGAGGTCAACCGCTCGAGCGAGGTCCGGCGGGGCGGTCACCACCAGATTTCACGATTAAATCATCATCAGTGACTGTCAAGAGAGCAGTTTCAGTACGATGGTCCAGACTGCCAATTGCTAAGAAGTTAAAGGGAAGATTTAGAAAACAGAGTTCATGAATATAATGTAACAGAGAAAGAGGGAGTGAGGGCGGCAGGCTGGCCAGCGAGCTTAGCAGCCCAGAATCTAGGAAGAAGGCTTATCGCCTTCAGAGTTGTGTAGGTATGTGTGTGTGTGCATCTGTGTGTGTATGTGTGTGTCGCCAATGTGTGTCTGTATGTCTTCAGTGAACATGTTTGAGTGCGTGTCAACGTTAACATACGAGTGTACGTGTCTGAGTGTGGGGGTGGGTGGGGTGCCTGTGTGTTTGAATGGGTGGCTGTCTGCCAGTGGTGTCCCTTCAACACCTCCAGAACTAACCTTACCAAGTTCTTTTAAGGAGACATGAGAAATTAACATGGAATTAAAATGCCATTGACACAGTGAATGTTGGTTTCTCTGTTTCAATTCCAGGAGATAAGACATCACCATGTCCACACTTGCATTTATGTAGGATCTTTTTAGATAATAATTTTAAGATTGCTCCGAACTAAGTCTTCAGGTCAAAAGAATCAACCTAAATGTGCTATTGACTCAAACAGAGAATGCTTAGACTAATTCAAAAAAACAAAAAAAAAAAAACAAAAAAAAAAAAAAAAAAAAACCTGCGTAAAAAATTAAAACAAATGAAAAGCCCTGTAAGACCAAAGACAGAGGCAAAATGAATTCTCTGAAGAGGAAAATACATTTTGTTCTAATATTCTCTTAATAGATTTTTTAAAACATGATAAGAAGATGGAAAGAAAGCTGGGGAACTCTGATAGATTATGCAAATACTCATTTCATTTCTCTGCTTTTGGGTGAAGTATCGGCACCATTTTAAAGCAGTAAACCCCAACATTCCCTATCTCTGCTCCCCAGCTGGCTAGCACAACCAAAGGATTATGCGTAATGCACTCCCTATCTGGCAGCAAAGACATTTATGCGGAGCTCAGAGGATCTGGGATACTGCAGGTCTCGGGGGCTTAGAAGGAAGATTGTTAAAATACAGTTCCATGATTTTCACCAGCTTATCTCAAGCAAGAGGTTAAATATTCTCTCTCTTCTGCAGAGAGAGGTGGGGGCGGGGCTGGGGTGGGATTTGCTGCTCCTGCAGCCAAGGAATGAAAATGACTTTGATTTTACGTTTTCTAATAACCACTAAGGCCTTTCCTCATCTTCCCTTTTTCTGAAAGTGTGAGGTGTACGCCAGGGAATATTCCATACCAAATTTTACCATAGTGATTCTTTTTTTTTTTTTTTTTCAGAGTCGTATCTCTAGCATAGAAAACTATGCCTTGCTATCACTTAGGCTAAGGGGAATGAAATGAACGTAACATGCTGTATTTCCATTGTCTCCTCCTCTGTAACTCAAATGACTTGCTGAGAAAAGAAACACCACGCCAGTCTGAGGATTTTGGTCTAGGAAGCTCAGGGCTTCCGTGCATGGCATCTCGTTCAACAAATACTCCATGACCTGAGAATACGCCCCTCAAATAAATGCTCCTGTCATCCGTCTCCAGCAGCACGCTGCAAAGTCAGGTTTCATTAAGAATGCCCCAAGATCCCAGTGATCAATACAGAGCAAGCCTACCTCCGTCACTCAAATGTTGTCTTTGTCCAACGGCATTAATGGTGACGTTTAGACAGAAAGAGGGATCCAGACAGAATTAACCCAGAAAAACCCACTCTTGCCACAAAAGTCATAGGCAAAAGTATCTACAGACTTCCTTTTTCTAATGAGACTATAACTGAGGTTAGTCTTTCTTACGTGAGCCTTAGAGATAAGACCACATGTTCGAAGAATTAATAAATCGCAGCTCTATGTGCCTTTAGTGCTCCAACTCATATCAAACAGAAATGGTGAGGGAGGGGTCTTCTTTTCTATACGTGCCCTGCTGTGTGATCTGTGCCATCGGGTATCTCCACCCACATGTAATCCTGAACTTTCCAGTGGAATTTCCTTGATAACAAGGCGGACTATAACCCTGCACATAAATAAACTGTGTCTGACTGTAGCGCGTGCAATGCAAAGGGGGACGTTGGCTTGGATCACTTCTAGCAACAATAACCTCCTGAGTTTGTCAATGGAAATGGATTCAAGAGTTTTGGCCAAAAATAAATTGTAACTTGAAACAGAATGACGAGCACTATGGTTTGATATTTGGGTGGCAAGGGACCCCAGAGTTTATCAAATCCAAATTAAACAGACAGTCACAGTGCTCGGCAAGCACTCGGGGTTAATTCAGGTCATCCTCTCGGCTCTTGTGTTCCCTGATTTCAAGCTCGGCGAGGCTGGGGTGTAATTAGGGAAGGGGTAGTATTCACTGTACACCAGTTGGGTGTAAGCTTTAAACTAATAACTCAGCAATTACGAGAAAAATGAGCAGTAATTACACCCATTTAACTCGCGGCTACACAGATGGAACATTCTCTCCTCGTTATTGGCAAAGTGTCTCCACATTTATTTCATTTTTACTGCTTACTATTTGTTGTACTTTGATTAAGAGTAATTACAGGCTAGAAAAATATGAAAAATAGGAACGTTGTGTATTTTTTAAAAATAGAAAGAGGCCCTTCTTCCTGATCTACACTGACAGAATGCTTGTTTTAGAGGCCGTTGAGATGATGGAAGTATTCTTAAAATAATCCGAGGCAGCCTTCCTTTCTGCGGCGGCTCTTCAGAAGGGGATTTCCATGTGTGGAATTTTTCGGGTCATCACATTAAACACCCTGCGCCCGTTTTCCCCAAGTAGCCGCGATCTCCCTTATACACATTCCTTTCGTATCCAGTGACCAAGTGAAGCAGAAATTCACCCGTGTCTGGAGGAAGCAAGGCATGCAAAAATACACCACTTCTCTTGTCTTCATGGATTTTAGGACTAGAAGTCTATTTTCCTCCCACCACTGTCAAATTACATACATTGTCCAGTAAACAGGAAGCCTGAGCTCCTTACTCAAATTTCCCTCTGAAGCCCTTCAGTAGAAGTGAGGGCAATTTTAAGATCCCGTGATATTTACATGTTAGCTCCTGACAAGGCATAAGCAGTATGTCACCGGTGGGGAAATGCACTTGAATTCATTTTCAGCAACCACGCTTCCAGCCGGTATTATTAATTTTTAATTTACGTGGGCTGGAAAATTATACAATTTTGAAAGAACTCTGAATGACAGAAGAGCCCATATGGAAGGATCAGTCCTTGAGCACAGACTTTAGCTAATATTCAATATGATATCTATTTTAGAGCAAGTCCCCATGTGTAAAGTAGCGTGCTCTCCATCCGTACAGGGTTTTTTTGCTGTTGTCACTGCGATGCTTTAAAAAGCATTTTGTGCACCGTGATTACTGAGGGCCTGACTCCAAATTCTAAGCCCCGGATGACACAGTCCCAGGAGAAAGAAAAGCTATCACGGTCCACAGTGGGCCCACACAGAGCATGATTTTGCAGAAAAGAAATAAAATCTTTTCTCCTTCCAATAAGGCATTCCTGAAAACATCTGAAAAGTTGTTTCTGGCATCTGTTTTTCTTAATGGGAGAAAAAGCACACACACATGCTTGTTCTACATGGGCTCCATATTGATTCATGGAAATGCCATGTGTTAATGCACCGACTTGCTAATGGCTCTGCCCGTGCGGTGATCTGCTGTGCTAGTGCGGGGCATGGAATTGATTAGTTCCCTTAATGAGCCTCCGAGCCTGCTGTTACCACCATGCAGAATGCAAAGCAGGGGCAAGTGTGCGACTGGAGAAAACCTGCCTCAGAGCAGCCATCAGGAGGGGAGCCGAGGAGAGCAAGTGGCAGAAAAAAATGTGGGAGGGGTGGAACCTGGGAGCGGAGCTGGAGGCAAAGACGCCCTTTCTCTCGCAGGAGATGCTGCAGCCTGGGGTTCCTTCCCGATGATGGGGCCTCGGGGCGGGGGGATGCGCAGACCCCGCCCCACAGCAGTGACCATGCGCAATGCCAACATCAGCTGAAGTCAGACAGATCCAGAGTCGACTCTGGTCCGTGCCCCTCACACCTGTGTGGCCCCAACAGCCCCTGGTCCACAGCTTCCTGCAAATGAGGGAAAGAGGGGAGAGGTGCAGCCTCCCTCGGTGTGTGAACCGCGCCATACGACTTGAGCCAGAAATGTGGTAGGAGAAGTAAATAATCTGAAGCTATGAAGAAAGTCGGTTGGGTTCATGGACAGCCAATGACTGATGGGGGTGTGTGGGGGGGGGGTGGGAGCTGGGTCTTCTAGGAAGGCAGCTGTTGAGGCAAAGGGAGCACAGGGAAGAAGGAAAAGAAGGCGAGGGCGNAGGGAAAGAGGGGAGAGGTGCAGCCTCCCTCGGTGTGTGAACCGCGCCATACGACTTGAGCCAGAAATGTGGTAGGAGAAGTAAATAATCTGAAGCTATGAAGAAAGTCGGTTGGGTTCATGGACAGCCAATGACTGATGGGGGTGTGTGTGGGGGGGTGGGAGCTGGGTCTTCTAGGAAGGCAGCTGCTGAGGCAAAGGGAGCACAGGGAAGAAGGAAAAGAAGGCGAGGGCAGGAGACGTTGCTTTAGACACTTGTCATGGGTGCAAGGACCCAATTTCCCATTAATGCTTCATAAACCCACAAAGGTTTACAGAGAAAGGAAGAAGGCAGAAAAAGAACAGATCAAATAGCCTCTTTTATCTCTGTCCTGCTTCCCCTGCCTTTCCCACCTCAAAACACACCACACACACACACACACACACACACGCACCGCACACACATACATATCACACACATACCACACACCACACGTACCACACACAAACACGCACACACCACATGCACACCTCACACACCACATACAAAAAAACCCACACCCACACATCATACACACTACACACATGCCACACACAAGAAAAAATACACATACACATCACACACACACGCCACACATTTACCACACACAAAACACACACCCATCACACACAACACACAAAAAATACATCACACACACATCTCCCCTCTCCAGTGGAGAGATGTTGGATAAGCTGCTAAGAAACTCTACAATGCTTTCAAACAGTATGTGAAAGCAATTTAGGAAAACATTTCCACTTTCTGAAAGAAATATAATCTGTTGCTACCCACTCCATTGTGCTCACGTGGGAAGAGTATGCGTGCAGGAAATCCTACAGCTTAAGGGAGAGAGAGAGCCCATCCATCTGTAAAATGCCTGCCCCCGGTAATCCGTAGGCAAACCCATGGCAGAAAGTGTTGTAAGTGTAAGTCAATGTTTGTGTGTTCTCTTGCCTTTATTAAATGTGGAAAGGTTCTTCTACAGCAGTGGACAGGGTGTGGCAATGTGGGTAAGACGCATCTAGCACGTTATGGTCTTGGTGGCCACATCAGTGTGGTCTGTGTGCCGGACATTTAAGGTTATGTCACCGCAACAGCATGGGTGTTGGACATGAAAAAGGGGAAGACGGGAAAGACACTAGAGCTACTTGTAGGAAAGGCATCTTGAGTAAGTACTCAAGGGTGCCTCCTCTTCCTCCAGATGCTCCAAAGGGGCTCACATTTCATGTATTAATGCCCCCTGGCCAGGTCACATTTATGTCAGGCAGATGGACACTCAATGGAGACAAACCAGAATGCTTTTCTGGGTGTTTCATTTTAGTCATCAGAGGCCACGGACTTTCAAAGCAGGTGTTTTCCTTTCCTTCTTGTAAGTATGTATCACAAAAGACTTACTACGATTGAAAATATCTAGAAGGGAAGTTCTAGAATACCATGATCTTAAGATGTCAGAGAAGAATCTATTTGGTTCCAACTCAGTGGATTTTTCTGCTCCAAAATGGAGATACGTTGGTAAAAGCTAAGTTAGCATGTGTTTCAAAGACATGTGGTAGCAAAAAATAATAATAGTCAAATCACTCCTAGGACCCTTGAAAATTATAAGTAATAGCATCAGTTTTCAAAACATATCCACATAGTACACGGCATCAACTGGTGAAGGATATCGTACGAACTGAAACTGGAGCATAACTTCAGGAATACACGTTCCCAATGCGTGCGCTGCACTGTCACACTCACTACTCCATCCTTGTGGGGCAAGACCCTTTAACAGTAGGTAGTAAACATCTACTATGTGCAGACTGCTCTCTTTGCCAGACACTGCGTGACCAAAAACAAGTAAAGGGCAAACATTGCTCCTTTGAATAAATCTATGATGCACTTGGAGGAAAAAAAAAAAAAAGACCAACGTGTCACAGGGTTTTTTTTAATGTTTCACCTTCTTTCTTTCTCTTTTTCTTTTTTTTTTTTCTTTGGTTAATCTTTGTGGTTGTTGCTCTACTTCTTTTGACCTAGAGAAAGTAGCACTATTCAATGGCTGACACAAACCATGGGAGAATGTTCCATTTCCTGTGGGCCTACTATGTGCCAATATCGCCCAGGATGATTTACAGGCATTCTCTCATTTACCCTTGTGGTGTCATTACAATCTAATGGTTATTATTCATGCTTAGGCTCTTGGATGGGAAAATGGAGGCTCAGAGAGGTGAAGTAATTTGTCCAAGGTCATGTATCTTGGAACAACAGCATTCCATAACCAGAAGGAATTGAAATGAAAGTCTCTACATTGGCTTTCACCACCAAGAGGGCTTCACAGTGGAGGAGGTGCCGCTGCTGGGCTACAAGATGAAGAGAAGCCCTGAGGGTGAGCACAGCAGTGGAGGCGGATGGTAGGGAAGGATGGCCTCTGGTCATGGTGGAAAGCTCCCGTGAGAAGCCACAAGAGATGAAATTGTAGAGATTCAACAGTCTAGAACCCCGGTCTCTACCCCCACTCACAGAAGATTTTGGTTTTGGAGATGAGTGACGAGTCTATGATGAAGCCTTTTTACAAGGTCTCCTGTGACCGTGATATACCTGCCATGATCCTGGCAGCCAGCACCCCAGAGAGTCAGTGAGGGGGTCATATATGCCCTGATAAGAGCCTGGAGCCCAGACTCTGTGCAGCAACTGTACAGATCAGGGCTGACCTGTGTTTCTGGCATGTAGCACAGCATCTGGAACAGAATAAAATGTTTTCCAGTGGATGGCAAGCAGATGGATGGGTGGACGGAGGAAGAGTAGAGAGGAATATAGTAAAATTCTTCCTAAATGCAGCTCATATCTGTATAAGTTAATGTGCGTGATGGTTACTACATGTAAATAGACATTTAATATCTTTCGATATCTTGAATTAAGTGAAACAAGCCGATATTCTCAACTCTAACTCATACTTGGGTGGCCTTCGGTCAAGGGCCTGGCTGCTTGTTTTATTGTCTCTAACTCAGATGGAAAACATATTTTATGAGCGAGCCACCAGTTATCAACAGGAAGCTTGCAAATACTGGAGCATCATGATCCAACAGCTTGAGACGCTTTAGGTTTGACTCAGTTTACATAGGCCTCCCTGGGAGGAATCCCGAGGGCCGGAACAGAAGCGTGAGGCTCTCGGGTGAGAGAACCATGCCCACAGTCCAGCTACTAGCATTTCACAGAGCAGCCCGGAAACACCAGCTAAGAGTGCAGCCAGTCCAGCCTGTCACAATGCCCACACACCCACTCATACGCTGAAGTCCTGACCCTGACAGAATGTGACAGAATGTGACAGTCGGAATGTGACTGTATCTGGAGACAGGCTCTCTACAGAGATTCGGTTAAAAGGAGGCATTGCAGTTGGTCCTAATATAACCTGACTGTGTCCTTGTGAGAAGAGGTCATTTAAGCCCATGCCAGGGGCATGCGCACAGAGGAAAGACCACGTGAAGTGGGGCCAGGAAGGCGGCCGTCTACAAGCCAAGGAGGGAGCCCTCAGGAGGAAGCATCCCTGCTGACAACTTGACCTTGGACGTCCAGCTTCAAGACCGAGACAACGCACTTGGGCTGATTACGCTCCCAAGTGTGCGCTCTCTGTCCTGACTGCCCGGCACACTCCCTTTGGTCCACATCTGCTCTGCTGGGGCGATCAGGCCCACTGTGCGTAGGAATCGTTGGGCCAAGGTATGAACTTCCAGTTATGAGATAAATGCGTGCGGGGATACGACGCACGAGGTGACGACTACAGCTAACGCTGTTGCACGACACACGGGAAAGCTGAGAGATCCTGAGAACTCCCAGTGCAAGGAGACTTGTTTTCTACTTTTTTCCACTGCACCTGTTAGAGGTGACGGCTGTTAACTAAACCTGTGGTGATGGCCATTTCACAATAGATGTAATCAAACCAACAGGCTGTGCACCTTACACCATACAGCGATGGAAGTTAATGATTGCTTAATCAAACTGGAAAAAGAATAAAGAAAAAAGTCATTGTGGACTTTGGATTCTGTTAACCATCCTACTTCCCAAGGCCCAGGCCGGTGGTTCTGATTCAGCAAGTCCAAGACAAAGACTCAAATGTGGGCGGTTTCAGAGGTCTGCTTAGATGTGACAGCCTGACAGAGCGAGAAAAGCCACCACATAGTACATGCTCAATAAATACTTTCGGGAGGGATGAACGAACTTACTCTTTCTAATAAGAGTATAAAGCCAAACTCAGACCTTATGACATTTCTCCCTGTAGCAACAGTGTTTGAGGAAGGACTGAGGTGATCTGTCTGTAGTTAACACCCTCCTGAGTGGATGTACAAACATGAAAATCCTGGAACATGAAGCCAAAGGATATACAACTTACAATCTGAGGACATTTATGACATTTTTTCACTTAAAAATAGACTTAATGGGTGTCTGGGAAGCTCAGTAGGTTGAGCTCCCAACTCTTGATCTCAGCTCAGGTCATGATCTCAGGGTCATGAGATCAAGCCCCACATTGGGCCCTGTGCTGACAGCGTGGAGCCTACTTCAGATTCTCTCTCTCTTCCTCTCCCTTTGCCCCCCTCACTTCTCTGTCTCAAAACAACGGATTTAAAAGAACTACAAGATTTATAAAATTATTTTTTTAATGTTTTATTTATTTCTGAGAGAGGGAGAGAGACAGCATGAGCAGGGGAGGGTCAGAGAGAGAGGGAGACACAGAATCTGAAACAAGGCTCCAGGCTCCAAGCTGGCAGCACAGAGCCAGACACAGGGCTCGAACCCACGAACCATGAGATCATGATGTGAGCCGAAGTCGGACGCTTAACCTACTGAGCCACCCAGGCGCCCCTA
Source organism: Crocuta crocuta (assembly GCF_008692635.1). NCBI lineage: Eukaryota > Metazoa > Chordata > Mammalia > Carnivora > Hyaenidae > Crocuta > Crocuta crocuta. The sequence continues at coordinate 454,289 of NW_027530213.1, read as the reverse complement.
TAAAATTATTTTTGAAGTAACTAAAAGCCAGGCAACTCAGTCTTTTGCTACATTTTACAAATAAGGAGACTTGGTGGGGGCAGCATCGTTTTCTTCCAGATTTGGCCACAGAAACACACAATGGGAGCTGTCAAAGCAATGACATTTTCCTAGTATAACAGTCTAATTGGGTCTTTCATAAAGAATTTATTACTCTCTTTCTACAACTTTTCTCCCTAACGTCTCCCCTTTTCTTCCTTCTCTGGTGGTTGTTTGATGTCCTGAAACTACAGCAATTAAGGAAACTGCCCAGCGCAGGAATAACAGCTCACGGACTTTCTCGTGGTTTTGGTTTAATATGCTACATAGGCCTTCGAAGCCACAAAGATGTAGGAATTGAATACGAAGTCCCCGATGAAGAGCCATGCAAACCATGGGCCAAGAGCAAAAGCTGTTGTTAGAGATGATGATACAGAAAGATGAAACCTGGCCGGAGCGCAGAAGCCTGTTAGCGGAACTATGGGAAAGGAGTAAAATGGAAGTCGATCCATATATGTGGAATACTGTGAGGCTTCGATGCCACCCTATTAAAGGCACTCACTAGTTAGTTTACATCCACCAGTAAAGTGAGAACAAGTAAGTAACAGGGGTGCCCAAACCCCCCAGCCATTTGGCAGGAGCACAATGTTCCCCCCACCTCTCTCACGTAATAAACATGCATCCCTTTGTCTGTCTGAGCAAAACATGGTCCTTATCTGGTGGTACTGGGGCAAGGGCCTAACCACCATGTAGTTATCATACAGGTAACTTATCCCATTCACTTTAACATCCAACTCAACTTAGCCAAAAAAAGACACACGGTGGGGGAGGGGAATTTTAAAAAATTTTTAATACATTTATTTATTTTTGAGAGACAGAGTATAAGTGGGGGAGGGGCAGAGAGAGAGGGGGACACAGAATCTGAAGCAGCTCCAGGCTCTGAGCTGTCAGCACAGAGCCCGATGCGGGGCTTGAACTCACAAACCGTGAGATCATGACCTGAGCCGAAGTCGGATGCTTAACTGACTGAGCCACCAGATGTCCCTAAAAAAGAGGAGCCTTTTACCATGAAAGTGTATTTGCATGGTTTCTCAGTAAACTAAAGGCAATTCATGGGAAAGGAGGAGGGGTGGAGGGAAGAAGGAAAGAAAATGGTCCTTAAACTAAAAAATATGTTGTTTTGTACATGAGATATTCCAAAGCAATGGATTATGTAAACAGTCTTGTCGGGCACCTGGGTGGCTCAGTCGGTTAAGCATTCGGTTTCAGCTCAGGTCATGATCTCACAGTTGGTGGGTTTGAGCCCCATATCGGGCTCTGTGCTGACAGCTCAGGACCTGGAAGCTGCTTCGGATTCTGTGTCTCCCTGTCTCTCTACCCCTCCCCCACTCATGTGTGTTCTCTCTCTCTCTCTCTCTTTCAAAAACATTTCAAAAATGTTTAAAAATAAACATTAAAAAAACTGTCTTGTGACATTAAAGATGTACCCTCTATGGTCTATATCAGGTACAGAGCGGATACTGTGTAATGAAAACTACACATTGGGCCACGATGCTCCGGGCCATGAAGTCGCTGTGTTAACCACAGAGGCCCTTGTCAGGGAGGAAGCCGGGATAAAGTGCCACCGTGCTGTTCCAGCCAAGGAAGGAAGTCGGCTGGGAAAAGCATCACGACCGAAGAGAGAGACATATGGCTGGAGCATTAGGCCCAGAACTTAACCACCCTGTAAATCACCAAAAGAAGCAGGTGTTCACTGGTACCCTGACTTCTGATTTCTTGTTCCTGAAGAGAAAAAATGAGTCATTGGCTTGGTCTAGAGTGAGTTCTGTGCCCACTGAACTTCCTCCAAACTTCACATCTTTTCTCTGAGCTCACCTTAGTTTTTCTTCCTGGGATAAAATATTTAGAGAGGACAGGAATAGTGACCTCGAACATAAAATATAGAAAGGATTACAGGGCAAATGGAACACGAAATAAACGGAACACGGAGACCTGGCATGTGCTGAATTTCAGGGGGGCGGACACGCCTGCTCCAAAGGCCAGGGAGCACAAAACCTTTGATTCTTCCTTCCTGTCCCTTCTAGACTCTCCAGGGAGAAGTGGACTGGCCCCCAGGCGCAACCAGAACTTCTGAGCAGCTCAGTGCCCGCACCCCAACGTGCAGGCATCCTGCCAGGTATGTACGTGTGAGGGGACACTGCACGCCCACCCAGCCCCCGGGGTCTTCTTCCAAAGCCCCTCTTTGCTCTTAGCTATGACCCTTTTTAGCTTAGACCTTAGCTAAGACCCAGTGCGTTCTTGCTGAGAATCTATAACCCTTTAAAGACACAAAGTTGTGTTAAATTGTGCTCTGGCTTTTTAAAGGAGGGAAAGTTCAAGCCAGGAATATTCACTGGGCCAACCTGATCTACCATTCTGAAGGTTAAGTTTTCCAACCCTATAATTATCACTTTATCGGCTTCTGCATTACAGGAGTTGTTAAAATTCACAAGACTGGCATCAGCCAGGGGTGCCTGGGTGGCGTAGTCAGTTAGGCATCTGACTTCAGCTCAGGTCATGATCTCACTGTTCATAAGTTCGAGCCCCGCATCGGGCTCTGTGCTGACAGCTCAGAGCCTAGACCCTGCTTCGGATTCTGCGTCTCCCCCGCTCTCTCTCTGCTCCTCCCCTGCTTGTCCTCTCTCTCTCTCTCTCTGTCAGAAATGAATAAACATTGAAAAAAAAAATTTTTTTAAAAGACTGGCATCAGCCAAACATTACTGTAAAGATGTGCACTCTATAATTACGGCTTAGAAAGGCCAATCAGCATGTTGTTATATTACAAATGCAACAATCTTTGCCTTAGTCTCTAGGTGTGTAGGTATACCCATTTCTCTGATAATTACACCCTTCTTTCCACAAGGTGATTTTGAATCTTTGTTTCTCCATCAGACATATTTGAGAAAACAGCCATAAACAGCCCATTAAATGCTTCAAATCTAAGAGTTCAATAAAAAAGCTGATCAAACATCAGTTTTCAGTTAATAATACAAAGTAACATCTAAAATACTCTGACAAATTTGATGTGAGTTTTTATTATAACTAAATAAATTTGCCCTCCAAGAAATCTTTCCATTACATAAACCATTGCCCAGGGTCTGGTTTCCTTACCCCAAACGGTAAAGTTTCTGGGGACAGGACAATGATGAAATAGTGTCAACCTAGTTAGAAGGCAGAACTTTTGGGATAGTCAGAAGGTAAACATACGTCACTTAACAAACCATGTCCATTGCAACTATTCCTGCTGCAACTTTTTACCTTCCAAACTCTTCGGGTTAGAGTTCAGCGATGGCTATTTTTCATTTCATGCCTCAAAAACCCAGGACTTTCAACGCAACCCAAAACGTGGCTGGTTTCTAGGCTATCACACGTCTGTGTGAAAAAGTAAGACACTGAACATCACCCAGCTATATGTAAAACGTCCAGATGCCCTGGAACGCTCCACACCTGTGTCTTGCACATCGAACGTGCCAAATAATGATGCTGAGGGGGCACCAATGTCCTCCGTAAGCGGAAAGAAAGAAGTAGACGCTACCTAGGGAAATACAAGGAGGTAAGCGGGGACATGTAAGAGAACATCCACAGAATGAGAAAAATGGAAGTGGAAAAACAAAAATGGCAAATGCGTGTTTTGCACGCTGGCAGCAACAAAACAATGGGATCTGGGGAAAGTTGAATAATAGATTCAGTCGCTACTGCACTGCACACGTTCCCCGGGGTGATATTAAAATCGTCAACAGCTGGGGCGCCTGGGGAGCTCAGGTGGTTAAGCGTCCAACTTCGGCTCAGGTCATGATCTCGCGGTTCGTGGGTTCGAGCCCCGTGTTGGGCTCTGTGCTGACAGCTCAGAGCCTGGAGCTGCTTCAGATTCTGTGTCTCCCTCTCTCTCTCTGCTCCTTTTCCCACTTGTGCTTTGTCTCTCCCTGTCTCTCAAAAATAAATAAGCATAAAAAATAAAATACTCAACAACCTGGGGTATCTGGGTAGGTCAGTCGGTTAAGCATCCGGCTTCAGCTTGGGTCACGATCTCACGGTTCATGGGTTTGAACCCCGCATCAGGCTCTGTACTGACAGCTGGGAGCCTGGAGCTGCTTCGGATTCTGTGTCTCCCTCTCTCTCTGCACCTACCCTACTCTGTCTCTTTCTCTCTCAAAAATAAACACTAAAAAATGTAAAATACTCAACAACCTGTACAATCACACAAAGCATTAATTAAATGAAATCATTTCACATCTCCCTCCACCTCTATTCCTGACTGTGCACATCTGCACACATAGGCACACACACTATAACTCGACAGGTCACCAAAGCTGTAGCACTGACTGTTTACCAGATAACTCCTAGATTTCTGATTTTTAGAAACTGCTGGGGTGATGGCCCATTAGCTGCTCCTGTCCCAGCCCAATGACGAGCCATGATTTGACATCAGACACATTCACGGCCTTTCCACTCAGTAGACTGTCTGTGGGCCTCTGCACATGGCTGCAGAGGAGGTATCTGGGCTGGGTCTGGAAAATGCCAGCAATTACTCCGTGGCCTGGACTTAATGGACTGTTATCTTGACCTCCCCTCCCGGCTCCCTTCCACTGCCTTGAGCCCCTCACCCATTCACGTCTCCCCCACTCCGGACCACCCCCGAGCAGCAGGGGCACCACATCACATGCATCCCTGCCTCTAACCTCCGTCCCTGTCCACATCTACAAAAGCCCCACTCCCACGTCCTCACCACATCCATGGCCTCCACGGGGCAAAGCCGTTAGATCCTCTGTAGTCTCAATAAGTAGACGATTTCTGTTTCCCAAATGGTACAGAAGGATTTTTTTAAACATATTTAACAACAGGGGCGCCTGGGTGGTTCAGTCGGTTAGGCATCTGACTCTTGATTTTGGCTCAGGTCATGATCTCATGGTTTGTGGGATCGAGCCCTGTGTCGGACTCCACGCTCTCAGCGCAGAGCCTGCTTCGGATCCTCTGTCCCCCTCTCTGCCCCTTCCCCTGCTCATGCTCTCTCTCGAAATAATAAATAAACATTTTTAAATATATATATTTAACAACAATGTCACATGGTTGTCTATCAGCTGAATGCCTGCTCTGAATGTAAGTGAGGTTCCTTGTGCCCTGGCAACGAAACCCCGATAGAACCATCTGGAAATGAGAACAATGGCATGCACGCAGGAATAAGCAGAGGTGGACGACCACACGGCCCGGAAGGTCCGAGTGAGAGGGAGCCTAGGAAGGAGGTGAGAGGTGGCCGCCACTGCGATGTCACGGAGAGGGGGACTGCTGTGCGCAGGACACCGCAGGCCAGGCTGGGTCCTCTCGGGCTCAGCCGCCACGGCCGCCACTTTGCCTCACCTGCCCCAACCTGTTGGTGCTACCTTCTGGAGAGAGACCTGGGGGGAGGGGAGAGTAACGTTCGGTCCAGGTGCACCCCTAGAGATTGCAGGGGGCTTGGACCTTTCTGCCTCCGTGTGTCCCCTGCTCCCACAGCAGCGGCGAGAAGCCCACAGGGGAAACGACACGACTTACTGGGACACGGAGAACGGGAGGGGTACGGAAGCATTTAGGTGGTGCCACAGAACCGTGGCAGAGGACTTTTTCTTCTTCTGACTGGACTGTGTCCAGAGGTCAAATGCAAGAACAAAAACCTCTCCTTCGGGAAAGGCCTCCAAGCATCTGTGAGCGCTTACCACTCACCTGTCACATTCTCCTTTATTCTAGAGGCAATATTTCCACTCATCATTACCTAAGGGCTTCGGTGAGATGGGTGAGGGGGCTTATCACCTCGTCGGGGCAGAGGTATTTAGACAATGTTTACCTACGCCATCATGCCCGGCCCCCAAGGAGGAAGCCCGGAATATGCCACACATACTCATTACACACATAAAAAGATGTTCCCTTTTTTTAATGTCTATTTTTGAGAGAGGGAGGGAGAGGGATAGCACGAGAGCAGGGGTGGGGCAGAGAGAGAGGGAGAGAGAAGACCTGAAGCAGGCTCTGCACTGACAGCAGCGAGCCCAAGGTGGGGCTCAAACCCACGAGCTGTGAGATCACGACCCGAGCTGAAGTCCGACGTTCAGCCGACTGAGCCACCCAGGGGGCCCTAAAGATGTTCCTTGTTGACCCAATCACCTATACGATAGTCCTAAGGCTGCTAAAGCTCTTTTTGTTTTTCCGTACAAATCTCACAGGCTGTCAGGGGAATGAACACAAACACCGGATACGGAAGGCAGAGCCCCGTGTAGCAGCTCGAATAGAAATGGATTTCTAGGTCGAATTGTTGCCTTTCCAGTGTGGGCATAGGACCGGGAGCAGCGACTGCTGGCAATGCTCTGGTCCCAGCAAACGTCACAGGTCCTCGGCAGCAAGGGGCCCGGCCCACAGCGGCTCCTTGCTGCACAGTTCCCTGTGCCTCTGCAACAAATTAACCTGGTGGCTGCAAACAACAGACATTTAGAGGTGCCCGGGTGGCTCAGTCGGTCAAGCTTCCGACTTCGGCTCAGGTCATGATCTCATGGTTCCTGGGTTCGAGCCCCGCGTCAGGCTCTGTGCTGACAGCTCAGAGCCCAAAGCCTGCCTCAGGCTCTGTGTCTCCCTCTCTCTCTGCCCCTCTCCTCCTTGCTCTCTCTCCCTCTCTCTCAAAAATAAATAAACATTAAAAAACATTGTTTAATTATGTATAAAACAACAACAACACAAATGTATTGTCTTACCGAAATAGAGATCAGATTCATAAATGGATCTCATTGGCTGTTGGCAAGGCTGCGCCTTCTGTAGGCTCCGAGGGAAAGTCTGTTCCCTGCTTACCTGGGACCCCCCGAGATAATCCTGGACATGCTCCCATCTCAAGGGCCTCAGTCATACCTGCAAAGTCCTTTTCAAAGGACTCGCACTGTCCAGGGTCCTGGAAGTGAGGACGTGGGCATCCTCAGGACCCGTTACTCTGCTGCCCACATTTAGTAAGTACCAGGCTCTAGCCCAGGGGTCAAGATGCAACCTCATGAATGAAATTATCACCTCTGCCACCAAGGTGCTCAGTCCAGCCGGGGAGACGAACACGGGAACGGGGACTCCTGCTACCTGATCACGGTTGAAGCAGGCTCTGAAGCAGCCAGAGGACGACAGACACTCTGGCTCCTGCCTTTGTGCGACGCACGGTCCCATACACACCACACGCGTGTCGACGTCCTGCCACAAACCGAGCGCTTGAGGATTATGCCTCTCGCCTCTTCCCTTTGTCAGGAACCTAAAAGATCACTCTTGTCTCATTTTGTCCTTTGTATCCCCTTTAAAGGGTTACCCTCTAACTTTTATTAGACTTTCTATTTTATTTTCATAAATGCATGCTGATGACCTCCAGGCTTCTCACAAGCGCCTTCAAGATCCTAATGTGAACGATTTTCATCTGGTTTTGCAACCCCCGCCGCCAAGCCCTGTTGTGCCTGAGCGAAAGCTTTTGTCACTTGCTCCATTAGCAGCTGCGCCGTCAGATGGGCTCTATGTGTTATTTCCGCACCCCGGCCTCATGTTGACGGGGAGAGCCGAGATGCACCGGTAGATGCTTCTGTACAAAGTATGTTTGTCGGCACAAGCCCATGATGGACACGACAGATCGTTCGGTGCTCTCACTGCCACGTTCCTGCACCACTTTTGTTGTGGCTTCTACCTCGAGACAATGAACTGCAATAATATCATTGACTCCCTGGCTGTCTTTGATGGTGGCAATTTAAAGCCTGGAGTTTAATTGCATATGACACAGGGACAAAACGGCCAGACTTGGTCATTCCACATCCACGGCGAAGAAAGCAAGAAATAGAAACCAACAGTCTAAGTAAGGGTGTGATCGGGGGAGGTGCCTCGTTTCATATTAACTAACGCAGATCGGAGTTGAAAACCCTATGTCTCAGCTGCATAGAAGGCACTGTTTCACATGCCCCCCCAAATGCATATACGATACCCCCCGAATTTTAAGGCTATCAAAAAAATAGAAGCAACTATTTTAAAAATTAAATGAAATTTTAAAATAAGAATGCTTACTGCTTACTAAAACATTTTAAAGGCTTTCAAAATGTTGCAGCATAAGAAAGTCTGGGACAGGAGAGAGTCGATTCGGGGCATCTCCATGCACGACATGGGCGGCCATCTTCCTAAACTGCGGTACAGGATACAAGTCACCTCAGCGTGACCAGAGATGGACTGAAGCTTAGAGTCATGAGACACTTTCATCCATAGGCAAGACGGCTCCATCCAGTGTTCCATCCCCAGAGGTTAGTTTCGGGCTGACATGAGGAATCCATCAATAATTAGCCCTTAAGATGCAATTCTCTGTTGGCCTAATTATTCGGGCCATTTTCACAGACAATAAAAAGCAAATAAACCAGAGTACAAGTCTTTTTAGAACGTAAAAGATGTTAAAAGCAACATCAGGGGGCTAGTTCAAGTGCCTTTCAAACTACAAGGAAAAAAAAATTGAAATGGACCAAGTCCAAGGTTTTACTTTCAGCTGAGAACAGGGGAGCTGGGGAGCTGCACAGAGCAGCAGAATTTATCCTGAAACAACAGGGCCCTGATTTCCTGGAGATCCCACTGACAGACAGAATGTGGCAGTTAGATTAAGGAGTCCCAGCCCGAGAGCCAACGCCATGCTCCAGGGAAGCCCTAGGGTACAAAGCAGTAGCCTTCCATTTGTGTGCGTATGTGTGCACAGAGAACACCCAGGACAGAACAGTAGAAATGAGAATGACCCCAGATACCTACTTACAGGTANGAGCAGCAGAATTTATCCTGAAACAACGGGGCCCTGATTTCCTGGAGATCCCACTGACAGACAGAATGTGGCAGTTAGATTAGGGAGTCCCAGCCCGAGAGCCAACGCCATGCTCCAGGGAAGCCCTAGGGTACAAAGCAGTAGCCTTCCATTTGTGTGCGTATGTGTGCACAGAGAACACCCAGGACAGAACATGACAATGACCCCAGATACCTACTTACAGGTGGGGCATGCCTACTGGGGAACTAGGGTGAGGGTCTGTGGTGAGACTCAAATTTCCTCCATATACTTGTAAAACTACTATTTGGGGGCGCCTGGGGGGCTCAGAAGATGAAGTGTCTGGCTCCGGCTCAGGTCATGATTTCACGGTTTGTGGGTTCGAGCCCCGCGTCGGGCTCTGTGCTGACAGCTCGGAGCCTGGAGCTGCTCCGGATTCTGTGTCTCCCTCTCTCTCTGCCCCTCCTCTGCTCATGCTCACTCTCTCTCTCTCTTTCTCTCTCTCTCTCAGAAGAAAAATACTTTTTGAGTTTTGAACTACGAAAGTATCACGTATTTCCAAAAGGAAATAAACGAACAAGCACAAACCAACAGTGATCCCCAATTCAGGAGCTGCTTCTTGGTGGGAACGAACCCATTGGGAGGCACTCCCCTGCCCGGAGCCATCAAAAGAGAGCCATCCAGGAGGAAAAAGCTCATTTCGGTTACAGTTACAGAATCTCACTCTGAGATTCTGCAGGGACGAAGCCAATCACAGCAGAAGAATTCATGACACAGGCCGTTCCACACATGTCACCTCCTCCCAGGTCCTGAACTTTAGCCTTTAATTTCTTTTTTTTTTTAATTTTTTAATGTTTTATTTATTTCTGAGAGAGAGAGAGAGAGAGAGAGAGAGAGACAGCATGAGCATGGGAGGGTCAGAGAGAGAGGGAGACACAGAATCTGAAGGAGGCACCAGGCTCCGAGCTGTCAGCACAGAGCCCAACGCGGGGCTCGAACCCACGAACTGTGAGATCATGACCTGAGCCAAAGTCGGACGCTTAACCGGCTGAGCCCCCCAGGCGCCCCTAGCCTTTAATTTCTGAATATCCCTGGATCTGAGAAAATACTGACCTTCTCAGGGGAGGAGGGGGATTTGTTGTTGTTGTTGTTGTTGTTTTGGGGTGTTTTTTGTTTGTATTTGTTGTTGTTTGCTTTTTTGTATGTGTGTCAAGCTGTCTGAACAAATGTGCCTTTCAGACCGCTTCTGCCAAGGTTTAAAAATGATCTAATATGTGGTGTGCCCTTCCTGGGGGTAAACATCACGCTGCGACTGAGCCAAACCGACACTCTAATAGGGCACAGAGAGCGGAGAAGGAATTTTATTGCAAATCCTCGCCATGGGGCTTCGTGGGAATTCTACAAGAATCTTCATATTCATGAAGCTTAATTATAGCAAAATTGCCAATCTGTAAAATACGGCTGCATTTGAATACTACTTTCAAGTCTGAAACATGAACAAGGAGACGACGCCCCCCCACTCTAGACCCCCGGCCATGTGTGCAGAGAAGCACACGTGAGAGGGAATTCGGGTTGGGGGTCGGGAGGGGGAAGTGAAGACAAATAAAAACACATCAAGACGCACTCCACTTACCCAGAGAAATGAAAAGGCCAATCACAGAAAGGGTCTTATTATGTACTTGTAATCAACCATAACATTCAAATTGGCGAAGAAAGAACTAAATAGAATCACAAGTTTAAGACATTAGTCCCACGGATCCTACACATCTTAATTGCGGAGAGGACCGCAATGTGGCAAAGGGCCGCGTGCACATCCCATCTGTTCACTAAGGGGCCAAATGTGGCTCCGTCTTGAAGCCCCTGCAATAACCAACTTGAAATTCTAAGTGCTCCTCTGGGGAGGAGGGGAAGCATCGTGAAATAATGGAGGCTGAGGAGCTTCGGCAACGGAGGGACAGAGCCACAGCAAGCAGCGCTGTGCCTGCACGGACCTGCCGGCCTGGCTCAGGGGACCACATCTACCTCCGTGTGTCTGACTTCCTGATGGAAATGGAGGCCATGAACTCAGGCAGGGCTACGAATGCCCAGCAAAGAAATGACCTCTGCCTGTATGAGTTCCTCCTTTTCCCCTTTTGGAAAGATTTTCCAGTGTGCTTTGGTTCATAGTAAACATAGAATCCCAGGGTATTTCATGGCATGTCCTGTTCACAACCTCTTGAGGTTCAGACGAACATCTGTCTATCCATTTATCCATCCATCTATTGCCTATGTATCAACCTTATCTATCTATCAACGTATCTATCATCATCCATCATCCATCCATCAATCCATTCATTATTTATCTCTGTATCTATTTATCCATTCATCCATCACCTATCATCCAGATGATTATCTATATATGATCCATCCATCCATCTATCATCCATACATCCATCCATCCATCATCTATTTATTATCCATCCATTCATCCATCCATGTATCATCTATCCATCCATCCATCCCTCCATATATCATCTATTTATTATCCATCCATCTATTCATCATCTATCATCTATCCATCCATCCATCTATAATCTATGTATCTATCATCTACCTTTCCATGTATCATCTATTTATTATCCATACATTCATCATCTATCTATCTATCACCCATCCATCCATCCATCTATCATCTATCTATCATCCATCTATAACTCACAGGATGCAGCAGCTGTGCACCCGTGCGTGGTCCGGCATAGCTATTTACAAAAAACCCTCACATAACACTTAAAGCTAAGGCTGGTGGAGATAACCATGATGGAGAATATTTTCAGGCAGTTATTACCAAATAACCTGCACAAAGACCAAATTCATTTCACAATTTTTAAAAAGTTAAATGTGAGTAAATTCATTGCTCAAAAGAGAATAGCAAACATGGTGCGACGTTGAACGTCACGCCAACAGCAGCAAAGATAGCTGAGCACTAGCTCTGTCCTGGGAACCACTTCACGTGTTTTCACCCCCAGCCCCTTGTTGTGTCTGCACAATATCCCTGAGGAGGCAGATGCGATGCTTGTCTCAGGAATCTGGTCCCGGGGTCACATGGAACAATGGTCACACGGGGAACGAGCACCAGAAACAAGACGGGGCTGTGGATCTGAAAACCTGGTCCTGGAAGACCACACACACTGCTGTGTCTTCCCCAACCTTACTGAACTAATGAGAGAAAGAGGGAAGGAAGGAAGGTAGGAAGGAAGGAAGGTAGGAAGGAAGGAAGGAAGGAAGGAAGAAGGAAGGAGGAAGGAAGGTTAAAAGGGGGAAGGGAGAAGGAAGGAAGGGAAGAAGGAAGGAAGGAAGGGAGGGAGGAAGGAAGGAGGGAGGGAGGAAAGGAGAGAGGGGAGGAAGGGAGGAAGAGGGGAAGGGAGGAGGAGGGAGGGAGGAAAGGTAGATGGGCCGATGGGAGAGACCCTGAGTCTCAGGAACCTGAGTCAGTGCTAATAAACAGGGACAAAGCCATCAACTGGCCGGAAAGCATGTGAATTTACAATGGAATCATAATCACAATCATAATCACAAACATCTACAATCTCTTGTCTGTAATTCCATGATCAAAAACTATCTGAAAACTGAAAAAGAATTTTCATGGTTCGCCTGCCGGGAAACCCTGGGCTGCGTTGACAGGAGACTGCGCTCGGTCCTTGTCTGTCCCACTTGGAATGAAAAGGCCAAGTTCTGCTGCAGAGAAATATGGGAGCAGACGTGCCCCTTGCTCCACAGCGGGGGTGGGGGTGCAGAAAACATCCACGATGCGCACAACGTCACCCGTGTGAAATCGAGAAATTGCGAAACCCATTCAGCCCCCAGGGTTTGGACAAGGGCTGAGAGACCCAGAGCATCCCGCGCCATGAGGCGTCCTTCACAATCAGGGGGAACCGGGAAACGACTTGAGGCCAAAGTCAACCCAGCGATGGATGACATCAACGTAATGACAAAAGGAACACACGTCTCAATAACCGATGGAAAAAAGAAAAAGAAAAAGCAGCGCGCTCTGTTGCCAGGAGAGCCCACGGCAATGTTATCACATTAGGATCTGACATCATCCGCTCTCCCCTCCGGGCTAATTTCATAACCCAGTTTGGTCTGAGCCCAAGGACAGCCACTTCTGGACCCTGATTACATTTGTGCCCCCACCCCCCAGGCTCCCCAACCCTCGACCGGGAAGTACAATATTTTGGTGCAGTGGTTTCGGTAGAAAAATAGAGACGGGTCTAAAGAAATGATTTATAAGAAGGGTGAATTTAACGTACATCATAGCATTTCTACACATGTTTAAACCCCACAAGTAATGCTTCTGTGGTTTATGGATTCATAAATATATTGTAAAAGATGAAAATGTGCATAAAAATACCAGTGGGACCCAGTTCTAACAGTATTATTTATGAGAAGAACGGGGGTGCTTGGGTGGCTCAGTTAGTTGGGCATCTGACTTCGGCGCAAGTCATGATCTCGTGGTTCATGGGTTCGAACCCCACATCGGGCTCTGTGCTGACAGCTCAGAGCCTGGAGCTGCTTCAGATTCTGTGTCTCCCTCTCTCTCTGACCCTCCGCTGCTCACGCTGTCTCTCTCTCAGAAATAAATAAAACATTTAAATAATTTTTTTTAAATATATGAAAAGAACGGATACAATGTGGCGAGGTATAAACATCCGTCTCTGTGCTGGACAGAAGCTCCTGTTTCGTCACTCTCTGTCTTTTTCTGTCAAGTTGGAACTCATTTGTTCATTCATTTGTGTCCACAAAAACAACGCTCACTGAGTGCCAACCCCGCACCAGGCATCGAGCGGATGAGGGAGAAAACAGACAAAATCCCTATTTGAAAGGCTTTGTTAATATAAAAAAGTTGTATTAATTTACAGTGTCTTCTTAGGCTAGAAAACACAGTTTTCTTAGTATGGATGAGAATAGTGCTGATTTTCTTTTAGCGGAGCTCAGACTGATAAAATAACCAACGGTGGCAGGTTTCCTTAACAAAATGGACATAATCCTCAAACTATACAGAAACATCAGGTATTTACCAGGCAGGGAGGGAAGGACAGAGGGACAGGAGGCCGTAAGGGCCTCTGCTGTAAGCCACATCTCGCTCTGGACGTCCCCAAGGGGACAGAAGGTAACATGAAAACAGACACATGCCGAGCTCCATTTCCCACAAGTGGGCCAATTCTTTGAGCCAAAGTTCTTTGCCTGATAAATAACTGTAAACGATATAGCAAATAAATATTTGAAGACATAAGAGAATCAAATTGAGATATTTATTACTCAGAATATTCCTATGAAGATACTATTGTTTTTTTCTCAAAGTGATTATGCACGCAGGACCGGAGCATAAAATCACGTTAATTGCTCTCTTGGGAGCCCCTGGGAATTACCGCTTGGTTAGTGTTACAGAGAGATCCTAAAAATGTAAAACTGATGGCATTAAGTTGTAAAAATAAATCTGTAAAGAGACAAAAGCATTAGAATTTATGAGCGCCTACAATTATATAAGAAACAAATGTCAAAAGGCAGTTCGTTGCTGGTATTTCTTTCCTGAAAGTTCCAATCCCGGCTCTCTTATATTCTTCAGGTCTATAGACTTTTCCCTTTTATTTATCATCTATCAAAATTCATTTCCTGACATAATTGTCCATCTAAGTGTGTGTGTTTTTTTTAACATAACGAGTTCCGTGCTTTCCCTGGGAAGGGGTGCACTTGAACTTGAGAGCACGGGGCAGGGGGGGTGCCCGCCATGGCCCACACCGAACACGAGGTCCAATCCTGCCTCCACGTGCACAGGGGGACAACAGGCATCAGGTAAGGTCCTCCCCCAATTTTGCTTTACCCCAAAATATAACACTGGGATTGGCCCAGCTCCCTTTCAAAGGACTTAATGAAAACAGAAGTAAATATAAAAAAGTAGAAGCAGCAGAGTGAGAGGTGCTCATGAGAAGCCCAATTCTTTGGGGTGTGGAATACACAGGGGCTGGCTTCGGTTGTCAGTGGTGTGTGTGTGTGTGTGTGTGTGTGTGTGTGTGTGTNCACTGGCTTGCGCACATCTGTCATTTTCATCTCAAGGCATCTGCCTCCCCCTCTCAAGGTAAGAGCACCCTGGGCTCTTCTGTGAGGAGCCCTCCATCACTGCGGTGGGGCCAAGGTCACCAGCATCACGTCCCTATACATAGCGAGGAGTTCATAGATGTGCATGTGACAGGAGCCCAACTCAGGGACTGGAAGAGAACCCTTTCCCTCGGCTGCCCAGCCGCTCTGCTGGTAATAAGGTGTGGGCTGCCCCTGCCCGCTGAGGGGCCAGTCTAGCCCGGAGGGAATCCCAGCACAGTGAGGCTGACAGCAGGACTGAGATGTGCTCCCCTGGGAGTTGTGTGAACGCCTTGATCTAGCTGGACCTGAAGGTGGTTACTGCTGGACTTTTTGGTTATGTGAGCCAGTAACATCCTCTTGGGTTCTTTGTCATTTGCCATCAAAACAGTCCTGGCTAGGGGGCACCCGGGGGGCTCAGCTGGTTAAGCATCCAACTTTGGCTCAGGTTATGATCTCACAGTTCGTGAGTTCGAGCCCCACATCAGGCTCTATGCTGACAGCTCAGAGCCTGGAGCCTGCTTCAGATTCTGTCTCCCTCTCTCTCGGCCCTCCCCTGCTCGCTCTCTGTCTGTCTCTCAAAATAAAATAAAGACATTAAAAAAATTAAAAAAACAAAAACAGTCCTGGCAAATACAAAGAGCTGCCGAAATCCCGAACTCAGTGTATTGCTGTAAAATAAAGTACAATGCTTCCAAATTATAAGTTTATAACATGTAAATATAATATTCAGATGTCAGTAGATATGTAAATATGTATTCAGATGTCAGTCTGCCCAAATATTGCCAGACTACAACATACACACAAATTCTATGCAGATTTACAAAGCCAGTGGTCCTCTTCTTCAGAATTCTATCTCCATCTGCAAATGACCCCTAGTCCACAGCCTCAGATAAGAGAAGTGGATTTTTCGAACAGGCTGACGAGCATCCCAATGCGGTCTGGTGTCCAGAGAACCAGCCGTGAAGTCTGCAGGAAAATCTGTACTCTGTGGAAGGAGTGAGTAGGGGCCTTCTACCAGGGATTCGCGGGTTTTATCATCATATCTGGAAAGATCTGGTCACCCCCCGTGGATGCCGTCATCACGCCCCGGGTTTGCTTCCCTGCGTTGTTAATCACCGGAGAAGAAGGCTGCTGGGTTTTCCTAGGGACAGAGGTGTGGATAATGGGGGCCACAAAGATGCTTCCAAAAAAAACCCGACGAGTTTCTGCCTGGAGGGAGCAGAGCAGTGGCCACCTTGAGACAGGGGTCCCTGGTGGAGGCGGGGACCCTCGTGTGACGGTAGACTAGGGTAAGGGCCCGCCACGCAGGGAGGAAGGTGCAGCTGGGAAGCGTCTGCGGGTTATGAGCGCGCTCTAAGAAAAATACCCGACTGCGATCGGACTGGGAACACAAGCCCCAACCCCCCCACCCCGTCCCGTCCCCACTGCTTGGCAGGCTCAAGGTCCCCAAATCAGTGACTCGGACCAGCCCAGCAGCTGCCGCAAGCCAGCCTTGCCCAGAACTGCCCTGCACTCTAGCACCTATAGAAGGCGTTTGTTACATTGTTACATTTCTGAAACGCTGGCCTTGATGGAAACCCTTGTCCCTCCTTGCAGAAGCAGTGAGTGCTTAGTGCGTGCCAGACACTGTTCTAAATACTAGAAAGAGCACGGGACACAACAAAGGACCTACTTCCAGGACATTTCTTTTTTTTTTTTTTAAGTTTATTTATTTGTTTTTGGGGGAGGTAGGGGCAGACAGGGAGAGACTCTCAAGCAGCGGGACCAAGGTGCTCACCGTAATCCACGATGTCTGGAAATGCTCGCTCACTTGCCCAGCGTACCTATTTCTGCACCCTAGTCTCCGCGCCGGGCGCTGTCTTACCAGCTTCCCCACCGTCCTTAGATCCCACGCGACCCTGGTCTGCACCAGACCCCATCAGTGAACTCAGCTACACAGACAAGACTGGCGCAGTGGCCTTTAGCGCCGGCAGCTCATTTAGTCTCTTGGCGAGCTTTCAAAATACAGATGTTAGGGCCCTGCCCTGACCACTTAAAGGGAACCTCTACGAACAGAGCACCAGTATGTATAAAAACCCACCCACGTGGTTCTAATGCACAGATAGGGCTGAGAGCTTACAGTCTTGCCGCTCACAGTGCGGCCCCTGGGCCAAAACATTCAGCAACACCTGAGAGCTCATTAGACTTCAGTCATGGGGCGCCTGGGCGGCTCAGTCGGTTAAGCGTCTGACTTCAGCTCAGGTCATGATCTCACAGTTCGTGGGTTCGAGCCCCGCGTCGCGCTCTGTGCTGACAGCTCAGAGCCTAGAGCTGCTTCGGATTCTGTGTCTCCCTCTCTCTCTGACCCTCCCCCACTCACACTCTATCTCTCTCTCGAAAATGAATAAATGTTTTAAAACTTTTTTTTTAAAAAAAGGAATTCAGAGTCTCAGGGTGCCTGAGTGGCTCAATCAGTTAGGCGTCCAACTCTTGGTTTCAGCTCAGTCATGATCTCAAGGTGCATGAGTTCAAGCCCCACATCGGGCTTGNGTGCCTGAGTGGCTCAATCAGTTAGGCGTCCAACTCTTGGTTTCAGCTCAGTCATGATCTCAAGGTGCATGAGTTCAAGCCCCGCATCGGGCTCTGTGCTCACAGCATGGAGCCTGCTTGGGATCCTCTCTCTCCCTCTCTCTCTCCGTACTCCCCCCACTCACACTCTGTCTCTCTCTCAAAATAAATTAACTTAAAAATAAAAGAAATTCAGAGTCTCAGGCTCTTCCCGGAACAACTGAATGAAAATCAGTTTTAACAGCATTTCCTGGTGACTGGTGTGCGCGCAGCAGTTTAAGAAAGCAGTTTTACTTTAGATAAACCTTTACTGAATTAATAGATTGCCCTACAGCAGGCTGCCTGTCATGTCATTTTCACCCAGACCACCCGGAGGTGACAAAGGAGCCCACTCTCTCTCTTTAGAACGATCCCACCCAACGGCTGCAATTAGGAAAAAAAATTAAGCACAAATCATGGCGCTGAGACGCCATGGAAGAGGGTAGACAGTGTCAACCTCAGGAAGCAGTTATGTCCCCTCCATGCACGCATCAGAGCATGCCTTCCGTGAGTGTACGGACCGAGTATCTCTCTTAATCACAGCAACATTCACAAAGCCAAGCACAGGGCCGGCACACAGGAGCTGCTCACTAAACACCTACTGCCTAATTTAGTGTCCTACGTACCGGGTGGCTCTGTTACTTATCTACTTTGGGACAGTGGACAAATCTCTCTACGTCAGTGCTCTTCAGTGTCTCCACCTGCATCATCTGCTCAAATGATTTACTCTGAGGTATAAAATACTTAGCAACTAAAAGTTCACTGATGAGCAACTAGGTGCTAGACACAGAGAAGGCTCCTGGACACCATCACCACATCCATCGCCAGAACTTTCTCATCTTGCAAAACTGAAGCTGTGTCCCCCATAACCAAGAGCTCCCCATCTCCTCTCTCAGAAGCTCCAAATGATGGGTTGAGGAACCGAGCGGTTCACGCACCACACTCTTGAACGGTGACTACATAGATATCTCAAATCTATCATATATAGATATCTCAAATACACTCACTGAACAAATATTCAGTGAGTTTATACTTGGTGCCACCTACTATCCTAGACATTAACAAAACAGATTACAATCCCTGCTTTCCTGTAGCTTATATGCCATTCAGGCAACCACAGTGTTAAAGAAAATAAACATTGGTAAAAAACTATCATATTTTTCAATTGTTATTACATTTTTTAAGTCTGCCATTTACTTGCTTTTTGTTTTCTAAGAGCTTTTTCCAACATATGGCTATAATTTAAAACATCCAAATTCAGTGCCATCAACCACGTTCTTTTAAAAAATACTAGGACAGTGGTACCTGGGTGGCCCAGTTGGTTGAGTGTCTGACTCTTGATTTCAGCTAAGGCCACGATCTCATGGTTCACATGATCGAGCCCTGCATTAGGCTTTATGCTGACAATAGAGGGTCTCCTTGGGATTCTCTCTCTGCCTCTCCCTCTGCCCCTCCCCCACTCTCTCTCTCTCGAAATAAAGAAAATAATACACAAAAGGCATGAACAAACATTTTTCCAAAGAAGATCTACAGATGGCTAACAGACACATGAAAATATGCTCAACATTGGGGAAACACAAATCCACAAATCAAAACCACAATGAGATACCGCCTCACACCCGTCAGAATGGCTAAAATTAACAAATCAGGAAACAACAGATCTTGGCGAGGATGCGGAGAAAGAGGAACTCTTTTGCACGGCTGGCGGGAATGCACACTGGTGCAGCCACTCTGGAAAACAGTATGGAGGTTCCTCAAAAAATCAAAAATAGAACTACCCTATGACCCAATAATTGCACTACTAGGACTTCATCCAAAGGATACAAAAATGCTGATCCAAAGGGACACATGCACCTCAGTGTTTAAAGCAGCGCTATCAACAACAGCCAAGTTACGGAAAGAGCCCAACTGTCCATCGACAGATGAATGGATCAAGAAGATGTGGTGTATATACACAATAGAGTATTACCAACAATCAAAAAGAATGAAATCTTGCCATTTGCAACTACATGGATGGAACTAGAGTGTATTATGCTAAGTGAAATAAGTCAGAGAAAGACAAATACCGTATGATTTCACTCACATGTGGAATTTAAGAAACACACAGATGAACATAGGGAAAGGGAAGGAGAAATAATACAAAAACAGAGAGGGAGGCAAACCATAAGAGACTCTTCTGTACAGAGAACAAACGGAGGGTTGCTGGAGGGGAGGTGGGTGGGGGATGGGCTACACGGGTGACGAACATGGAGGAGGGCACTTATTGGGATGAGCACTGGGTGTTATAGGTAAGTGATGAATCACTAAATTCTACTCCAAAAACCATGTTTACACTATGCTAACTAGCTTGGATTTAAATAAAATTTTAAAAATTAATAATTCAAAAATAAAAAATACTAGGACAAAATAATTCTTATGGTTTTTAATAGTTTATTGTCAAGTTGGTTTCCATACAACACCCAGTGCTCATCCCCACAGGTGCCCTCCTCCATGCCCATCACCCCCCTTCCCTTCTCCCTCCCCCTATCAGTCCTCAGCCCCCATCAGCCCTCAGTTCGTTCTCAGCATTCAAGAGTCTCTCATGGTTTGCCTCCCTCCCTCTTCCCCCACTATTTTTCCCCTTCTTCTCCCCCATAGAAAGTTGTTCATAAAATACAGTGCCACACATGATACTCTTCAGTTAACTCACCTAGGTCTTATCTGGGAACAAGATCAGTTTTCCCATTTTCCCATGTAATTATTTAAAGGAAGAAGATGGAATAAATTACTTAAAAAATTTTTAATTGTAGTTAAATATGTATAATATGAAATTTACTATCTTAACCATTCTTTTTAATATTTATTTATTTGGGGGAGGCCACAAGTGGGGAAGGGGCAGAGAGAGATGAGGACAGAGAATCCGAAGCAGGTTCTGTGCTGCCAGGCTGACAGCAGTGAGTGTGATGTGGGGCTCGAACTCATGAACCGCGAGATCATGACCTGAGCCAAAGTCGGATGCTAACCTGCCCCCCAGGCGCCCCCCATCCTAACCATTTTTAAGGTACAGTTCAGTAGTGTTAAGTACATTCACATTAACTGTGCGACCATCACCACATCCACCCCTCCTCTTGCAAAACTGAAGCTCTGTCCTCCTTAAACAACAGCTCCCCATTTCCCCCTCTGCCCAGTCCCTGGCACCCCCATTTGACTTTCTGTGTCTATGTGAATTTGAGTCCTCCAGGGGGTGCATGGAGGTGGATCATGCAGTATTTGCCGTAACGTGACAGGCCTATTTCATTCAACAGAGTGTCCTCAACGTCTACCCAGCTGGACTGGAGCACGTGTCAGAATTGCTTTTCTTTTTCAGGCTGAATAATATTCTCTTGCGCGCACCACACTCCGCTCACCTGGTCTTCCATCAGTGGCACTTGGGCTGCCCCCGCCTTTTGGCTATTGTGAACTGTGCTGCTATGAACATGGGTGTATCAACATCTACTTCACACTTTATTCATGTATTTGTTTTCATTTTAGAGAGAGACAGTGTGAGCAAGCAGGGGAGGGGCAGAGGGAGAGACAGACAGAATCCCAAGCAGGCTCCCTGCTCAGCATGGAGCCCCATGCAGGGCTCGATCCCACGACCCTCAGATCACAACCTGAGCTGAAACCCAGAGGCGGACGCTGCACCTACTGAGCCACCCAGATGCCCCTCCACCACATTTTGTTTTTAAAAACCAGCCTCCTACTGCTTTTGCACAGTTGGCAGCTATTCTTCTGAAAACACCATCAGAACAAAGAGAAGACAAGTCCAATGTGTGTTTTTCATGTCACTCATACCAGAGAAAATGCTTGGGGTTCATCAAGGAACACTGCTAATCCCTTATAAGACAGCACATCCCACTTTAAAGCAGAAGCAAGGAAGGACTTGTGCAGGACATGGCACGAAACAAGTGGGAAAGGACGAGATTTCTATGTTCTAATTAGAAACATGACCACATAAAGCTTCTGCAAAGAAACTCCATTAGTCTTTCACTGCATTTACTTGCTCGTAAAGACATAAAATTTTATTTTCCTCCCTGCATGAGTTCAGAAGAAAATTTACGTGCTGTCCTTAATGAAGGAATACTCAGAGAGGGATCACAGGTGGAGAAGAAAATGACCGGACGGTTAGAAAGTGTAAAACTTAGAAGAGGTGGAAAGTTCCTATGGAAGAGAAGATTAATGGAGGAGACTGGAAAAGAAAGAGAAGTCTGCGCTCATGAAACGAATAGAGAAGGGGTTAACCGTGGGCCAAGCAGAAGAGTTCAAGGTCCTGAAGATGAACCAATGGAGGAGACTGGAAAAGAAAGAGAAGTCTGCACTCACGAAACAAGAATAGAGGAGTTAACTGGGGGCAAAGCAAAAGAAGAGTTCAAGGTCATGAAGATGAACCAAGCCAGCTGTCGTGACAGCTCCATGGTAGCTAGGCACTGGCAGGCAAGGGGACACGGGACAGCACTTCTCTGAGAAACCACATCCACGCGGAGGAGCAGAAAGGTGCTCACGGTGTTTTTACTTTGTGCGCAAATCACGTAAGTGAAACTGAAGGGTCGCTGATCGCCACTGTGGGCGGTCAGCTGTGGTACAGTGTCCAGAGCAGGGCAGCTGAGCACGAAGCCCACCGCCTCGCTTCTTGTCTCACATGCCTACGCCATTCACTCGCCTTGATGTGGCCCAGTCTGAATCAGCCCAGTAGAACAGGGTGAAGTCGGGGGGTGAGGCAGAGGCTTGGTAAGTCAGGTAGAGCCCATGATGACACAGAATGACAGTGTAATCGAAACAAAGAGGCGGAGGCAGCAGGTCTTGAACTAGCATCCTCAGACATTTCTGGTCAGCATCAGATCTCACGTAAGGCCCCCTCTCCCACCCACCCCCAACAAGAGAATTCCCAAGGGGTTTTCCCTATTATTAAAGCTCATCAATTTCTGATTGATCAAATTAAATTATATGGTTTCTCCATCGCTCATGGGACCACCATGCAGTAAACTACCTATACCAACAACTTCCTTTCATCTGTCCCCTGTCGCACCCAATCTAGCAGCCAACATGCCAGATCCTCCCCCAAACATTTCCCAGATCCGTCCTCCTCTCTCTGTCACCATGTCTACTGACCTGATCAAGTCTCCAATGTGTCTTGTGCTCACCCATCCAATGATCCATTTGTTCCCTACCCCTCGCTGTTGTCCACAGAGCAGCCACAGTCACATCAGCCCCTTGCCCAGATTTCACGAGTTTTCCATCATCCTACAAAAATCCAAACTCCTTGACTGAGCTGAGAAGGCTCTTGATGCACTGGCCTTGCCCACCGCCCACGTTTGTCTCTCTTAGGTGTCTTTGACTCACTTGAGGGCCCCAAGTAGCTGGTCCCCTCTTGCTCTTCCATCTCAGCATAAACATGCACCCTTTCCTGCCCCCTCTCTACTGGGTTGTTCTGGAACTGGCCATGATGGTGTCTCACTTTACAGTCCAAAGGATAAAAATGATGCCAAAACAGAATTCGAATCCAACAAAGTCAGAGACACCTATATACTAGATTCTAGAAAAACAGAATTTTCAGATTTGTTCTACCCATAGGTGGTATTTGGTCTCATGACAACATCCAGCCCATACTTAGCCCTGAATCACTGAACCTAAGGTTTAAAGGAACACTTTTTAAAAATGTTTATATATTTTTGAAAGAGAGAGAGAGAGAGAGCATGAGCATGGGTAGGGGCAGAGAGAGGAAGACACAGAATCTGAAGGAGGCACCAGGCTCCATGCTGTAAGCACAGAGCCCGACACGGGGATCAAACTCACAAACCGCCAAGATCATGACCTGAGCCGAACTGAAGTCAGACACTTAACAACTGAGCCACCCAGATGCCCCTAAAGGAACATTTTTATATAAATCAGCTTTAGTGGCCTTAAATTCCAACATACTGTTTCCCAAACTGTATTCTAAGGAATATCATAGATGGTCTTAGAAGATAAAAGTAAATAAAAATAAAAATTCCCATGATCACTTGGGATTCGCGGCATGTGGTCCTATTGTCTAGAGCTGTGTTCCTATTGTTTAATACACCCTTCCCTAATTTTTTAAAGTCCAGAACCCAGGAACATTTTCTATACTGTCAACCTCTCCATGGACACAGCCTAGGAGATGCTGGTCAAAAACACCCCATCTCATTAACTGAGAAGGAACACGTAGAACTTGGAGAAGCCCCACTAATTTTAAAGGACATTCTTTTTATGGTTCTAGGGGTGCCCCAGAATTTCAGAGCTCATAACCAGCAGGAATACAACACTGCACTTAATGTATCATTAATTTTTAAAATATGACATTCATAATCTGCCTATTTCTGGCTTGATGATGTGCCAATAGCTCATGTCTAACTGTGTTCTCGGAAGGTTCAAATAAAAAGTCTTATGGTTTGTTATCCAGGTGTTTTTTTCCCTCAGCTTCTCATTAGAGAGTGTTTTAAACATAACCAAAAGATAAATTTGACCATGAGGAACGTCCACCTGTCTGTCACCCATTTCAGCAATGATCCCCTCCTGCCAAACCCAGCCCCCCTGCCCCCACACACTGGGTTAATTTGGAGTAAATCCCAAGTATCAAAAAGTTTTTTTTTTTTAATGTTTATTTTTTGAGAAAGAGAGCGTGAGTGGAGGTGGGGCAGAGAGAGAGAGGGAGACACAGAATCTGAAGCAGCTCCAGACTCCGAGCTGTCAGCACAGAGCCCGACGCAGGGCTCAAACCCATGAACTGGGAGATCATGACTTGAACTGAAGTCAGACGCTTAAGTGACTGAGTCACCCAGGCGCCCCAAAAAGGTATTTTTAAAGAACTAAATATTGGCTAATGCTTGTTGCTAAGAGGGAGAAAGCCACAGCTCTCACCCCACCCTACAGCCATATATAACACACACGTTTACTCTAAAAAGTAGTTCTGGCTGCTTGTGATTCAGGCTGCCATCTCTGAATTCACGACATGACTTCACAGGAAGGTGTGTTAATGGGTCTCTCTCTCACTGTTGATGAGGACTACTAGGTATTAAGTATTTCTCCCAGACCACGGGCACTAATCTGGTACCACACTCCTGGACTGTCAGACCGGTGCGATCCACACAAACCCGGCCACAAAGCAGGTCGGTAGAAAAGAAAAACAATCCATAAACCTTCGAATGACTCATGCAGCCGTCAGGGAGAGCGAGGGCGTGCACAAGAAGCATAGACCTGTGGCTAACTTGCCTTCCTCTCTTCTAGCGTTTTTCTCTCATTTCCACCTGGTGACACGTCCTGGCACAGGATGCCCACGCCAACACCTGAGCGCAAGCAACTGCCCCCCACTTAGAGTTTCTGTCCCACCTACCTCTTCTAGAAAAGGATTGGAGACTGGAGATAAACGAGCCAAATTTACATTAAAGGAAAAAGTGCATCCTAAATTGTGTTAAATTCTGGTTGCATATGATGGTTATTAACAAACAAACACACTTCTCTGTAAAATTGGCTTTTACATCTCGCCTAATAACTGTATGTATGCAAAGAATTTGCTGAAACTTTCCGTGGGTGCAGACTCCCACCACCTCGGATGTCCTGCTGTTACACACAGCGTTTAAGGACATCATCGACATGCATGGTGTCACCATTTAATGACTCTCCAAAACAGAAATCCCCTAAATCACACAGCCACAGACCTTCCAATTCTACTTCCGAATAACTATCTCACAGGGGTACATATAAAAGATCTATAAATCGGGGCATCTGGGGGGCTCAGTCAGTTAAGCATCAGACTTCGGCTCAGGTCATGATCTCACAGTTTTTAAGTCCGAGCCCCACGTTGGACTCTATGCTGACAGCTTGGAGCCTGGAGATGCTTCAGAATCTGTGTCTCCCGCTCTCTCTGCCCTTCCCCAGCTTGCACTCTGTCTCTCTCTCTCTCAAACATAAATAAACACTGAAAAAAAAATCTGTATCTCAATGGGCACCATTACTAAGAAGTAACCCAATCTTAGATTCTAAATGGCAAACCAAGGTAACTATGGATATATATTTTTCCCCACGTACAGCCCACAGGTGTAAAATCTGAGACCATCATGAATGTATACTCTGTGTACATAGTAAGTACATAAAATGGGGTCCAGCTTCATCACCTCTCCATGAAAGATGATAATTATGCATGGCCTCGCCATCTACAAAGAATTTCTTTTTAAAAACCTCAACATAAAATTAAAGAGATTTAAAATAAAGATTTTGGGGGACGCCTGGGTGGTTCAGTTGGTTAAGCGTCCGACTTCAGCTCAGGTCATGATTTCATGGTCTGTGGGTTCGAGTTCCATGTCGGGCTCTGTGCTGACAGCTCAGAGCCTGGAGCTGCTTCAGATTCTGTGTCTCCCTCTCTCTCTGCCCCTCCCTCCCTCATGGTCTGTCTCTCTGTCTCTCAAAAATAAATAAAGATCTAAAAACTTTAAAACAAAATAAAGACTTCTGTGTTTTGAGAAAGGAAGAGAGGAACATATACGAATTCATCTTTTGTAGCAACGAATCAAATCCAGTAAACAAAGAGAAAGGGATTCGGGAAAATAAACCCAGGTTCACGTGTTTAGGACCATAAATAAATTATACAAGGAGACCAATGAAAATCACTCATCAGACCCCAAGGAAATCAGAGATTCTTGCATCCCATACATAAAATTGACTTCGGAGTTCCATAGAAACCTCTTACTGAAGAGTCACTGAAGGCACAGCCAGCAATAGGTGTTCAGGCTTCCTTCCCTTGCTGCTGGGAATGCACAGAATTCAGCAGAAGAGGAAACGGCTGAAACCTGAATTGGTCTATTTTTTCTTCAGTGGCTGGAAATAGAGCGAAATTCACCAAAAGAGGGACATGATTGGGACCCGTATTGGGACACAGGGTGACAGAAAATAAAGACAATGCAAAGTTTAGAGGCCCTAGATAATGTCTGTGGGTCATTTAAAGACTATCTACCAGGCTGAGATACACTTCTTGTCAACATTTGATTATTCATGCTGGGAATTTGCAATATAGACAATTTCTTTTTAACTCCTGAATCCTAGAATACTTTTTTTAAAGAACAAATGACTTGAGGGGCACCTGGGTGGCTCAGCCGGTTGGGCGTCCGACTTCAGCTCAAGTCATGGTCTCGCAGTTTGTGGGTTCAAGCCCCGCATCGGGCTCTGTGCTGACAGCTCAGAGCCTAGAGCCTGTTTCAGATTCTGTGTCTCCCTCTCTCTCTGACCCTTCCCTGCTCACGCTGTCTCTGTCTCTCTCAGAAATAAAACATTTAACAAATTAAAAAAAAAAAAAAGAACAAATGACTTGAAACCAGAGCCGTAGACATGTGTCACATGCATCCAGATGGTGTATGCTTTGGTGCTCCATGGAGGGTTCAAGTCTGGCTGCGTTCCCTTTTGGGAAATGGCCCTCCTCGATTTCAAGTTCATTTTGGCTTTCTCAATGATAGGGTTTCAATTCAAACAGATAACAATGCCAAGAACTAAAAATTTCACCATCTAATTAGGGAGGGGGAGACTCAGTATGGCCTTTCTTTCCTAATCATCCGTAGTTTGAAAATGACTTGATGAAAGCTTTTTATAAAGGCCTCTCACTTTTCCCGGTGCAAGAACAATTATAGTGAAAACCACCGGTAAAAGGCACTGGGCACAGAAGCAGAGGAAATTGTGCATAACCAAGGGGGCGGAAGGAACGACGGCAAATAAGAGATCATAAAAAGGATGAGGCTGGAGATTTCAAGGGCAAACTCAGCTAAAAACAAAAAAAACAAAAAGTAGAAAAACAAACAAACAGAAAAGCACTACCCAACATGTCTATCAGAAGGCTTCACCCGGATGAACACTCGATTAGTCTGGGCGAGGGCAAGTGACCGTGGCATTGGGAGGCTGTAGATGGGCTGCAAGGTTAAAGCAAAGCAGAAAAGGCCTAGAATTCATGCAGGTTTGGGGGCTTATGTGTTTCCTGGGGATTTACGGTTCTATAGCTCTTGTTACCTCCTCAGCTGGTCCCTATCCAAAGAAAAAGTCTAGAAACCTTGAACTAAAAACATTTCTACCTCTAAAGGAATATATTTATAGTTTAAAAACTACCCACATTCCCAGATATATAACATCTTGTTTGCATCAAAATGTGTTTTAAGCATTGGATATTGAAATAAACTCAGCAACTCAGAAGTTTACATCTTTTTTTAATTGAGAGAGAGAGAGAGAGCATGCGAGCAGGGGAGAGGGGCAGAGAGAGAGAGAAAGAGAGAGAGACAGGGAGAGAGAATCTCAAGAAGGCTCCACGCTCAGCACAGAGCCTGATGCAGGGCTGGATCCCAGGACCCTGGGAACATGACCTGAGCCAAAAATCAAGAGCTAGACACTCAACCGACTGACAGCCACCCAGCAGTCCCTCAGAAACGCAAAATTCACAGTTTTCAATGAACTGCTTTTAAATCAACAATGCCAAGCACTCACTAGTAGGGACAGCTCCTTTACTATAGTAAACACAGACTTGAAATAAATCCAAAGCAGGTACCTCTGTCTCACCTGTGTGCCTCTTACACGGTCATATAATTACAAATGACAGCTTTAAAAAGAATGCCTTACACACAGTAAGTACTTAAATGAAATTAATAAAAGATCTTTATGTTACTAGTGTAAAACAACCACACACACAAAAAATCCCACATTTGAGTCCCCACTCTGCCATCCACTGCCCAGGTGACTCCTTCTTCCCCCACGAAATAATTCTTCAACACGAAATCTGATCCTGTGATAGAGAAGAATTATGCTCTAGGCGACATTCCCATCCTCACCCAGACCACATGGGGGAACTCACCAGAGAGGCAGCCGCCAGGACTGCTGCTCGCCTCGGACCCTTCCTGGGCTCCACCATTTGCATCAGAAAGACACTCTGACCCTCCTCCGCACAGAAATTCTATTGTTCTCAGATGCAGCATCATAAATTGGTGAAGCGTGCTGACCCGTGTTTGAAACAAGCATCCTCATATACAAAAGCCACACAGAAGAGTTGGCTGTGTTTACGGAAGGCGCGTGTGTGTGTGTGTGTGTGTGTGTGTGTGTGTACACGTGCCTCCCTTAAGAGAAATGAGTAAAGATGAGAGGAACAATGGCTTGACTGTGGGCCTGGTGCATTAAGAAATGTTCTAAAATGCCTCTAAAGATCTTGGCATGTAAGGATCTTGGTTGTCCATTACTCAGTGCCGTATTTTAACAAATGTCACGGCATGAAATGTAAGGTCATAAAAATAAAATCATTTCATGAAAATAATGGGTGATAGCTTTTGCTTTGGGACTAATAAATACTGAGGATTCTGGAATATCTGCTTCCCTTCCAGCAGCATCATTTTGTGAAAGTCTGCTATGAAATAGCACGTTGCCTGGGATTTGGCTTGCCCAGACACTTCGCAAGGGAGGACAAGTTGATGTGAAATTGGGCCTCGGAGCAGTAGAGCAAGTATACAGGGAAGGAAAACTCTTCTTAAAGCATTATGAATAATTTGAAAGAAAATACCATAATTTTGATGTAATAGTTGCTCAGTCAACATTCACTCAATAAATAGCTATCGAGCTACTATGGTATCCTAACGTTATACTTGAGGTCAGTGGGAAGGGATGATTTTAAATAAAAATGAAGTAAAGAAAATTATTTTTATCCTAGATAGTTTCATCTACTTGGGATTATTTTTTTAGTTGCGGAATATTATTTCAAAAACCATTAAGCATATTGTCCCCAAACCATATGAAATGTCCTAGATGTGTCAACTATCCAGAATCATACCACAATTGAAAATGTTTTTTCTTATTTAAATAAGTCCCTGTGCACTCAAGTTACAGCTGTTACAAGTTGTTTGTCATTCAAGTGACAATTTTTGTTGACGCTTACACACTTGGGTGCGGTCGAAAACCGAAAGACTTTTCAGAAGGCAGAATCCCTACTTTCCAGAGAAGAGCTACAAGGCGAGAACCTGGATGAGTACATGAAGTGCTCTGTGCCTCAGTGTTCTCATCTGGGAAGTGGGGGCTGCTGACAGTCACCACCTACGGGGAAGTTGGAAGCTGTTCTACAGAACCTAACATACATCATCAGCTATTGGTTGACCAACAGTGCTGCAAGTGCTCGATGTCAGTTCAAACTTCCCCTCAAACATGTCTTCTGAATTACTTCCGGGGTAAGGCAAAAGTAAGGGCCTTTTATCTGATTCACTTCCGGAGTAAGGCAAAAGTAAGAGCCTTTTATCTGATTCACTTCCGGGGTAAGGCAAAAGTAAGAGCCTTTTATCGGATTTACTTCCGGGGTAAGGCAAAAAGTAAGAGCCTTTTATTCTAGAGTGTGGCTCATTTTACGTCACCTGATTTCTGTTTTAAAAAAGCAAACATTTGGGGCACCTGGGTGGCTCAGTGGTTGAGTGTCTGACTCTTGATTTTAGTTCAGATCATGATCCCAGGGTCGTGGGATTGTGCCCACATCAGGCTCTATCATGGAGCCTGCTTAAGATTCTCTCTCTCTCTCTGCCCCTCCCCCCTTCTCTCACACTCTCTCTAAAAGAAAAGAAATAGTAAACATTTAATAAAGGAAGTGTGTTTATTTTGATAAAATACAACAGATTATTAGTTCAGCAGCATTCTAGCACTTTAATGTTGAAATTACAGGATTTCATTATTCAGCATACGTGGCATCTTAGTAACTCTTCTTAAATAGAATTATTTCTGCTTTTACTCCCTAACTAGCTCACACAAGAAGTTTCTTATTTGTTTGGAAACCATATAGTCCCTGAGCACCTGCTTTCTGGAGCAGGATACTTTAGACAGAAGATAAATAATAACAACACCAACACTATATCAAACACTGTTCTAAATACTTTATGTATATTAACTCATTTAATCATTACAACAATATTATGATGTAGTTGTTGTTGTTGCTGTCATTATACAATCAAGGCAACTGAGGCACAGAAAAGTTATGTGATTAGCCAAAGGTCACGGTGCAGTACATGATGGGTTGGGAATGTGGACCTAGACATCAGCTTCAGGGTCCACTTGCTTGCCTTTAGACTAAATAGACAAATGCATAGCTAGAGACCAAGAATATCTATATATTCTGTACATATATATCTATATATAGGGAGATCAAGATATCCATAATTCATGGAGCACATCACCTGGCACCTCTAATCTTTATATAAACACTGTGTCCAATTCCACAGAGAAGTAATGAATTGTTGAATCTCTCACAGCTGTTAAGTTAGGACCTATAGCCAGGTCTCTCTAAGTTCAAACCCAAGACCTCATGCAGACTGTTGGCAAAATGAAAGGTGAAGAGAAGCCTGAAACCTTCCCTGGAAAAGCATGTGACCCAACTGGAGATTTTAAAAACAGTCTATATCTGCTTATTTACTGCACTTGGCTTATTAGCTTCTCTACAGAGAACATCTTGACTACACTCACACAGAGCAACATGTGCTGGAGATCTTCAATTCTTTGAAAAGCCCAATTCTGGACAGTCAATAATGTGCATTATCTATTTCCAGGAACTAAACAGACTAAAATATTCTGTAAATATTCTCATCAGTTCCCCACTCATGGACACAGCACACTCAGTGCAAACCAGGCTTAGTTGTAGATGTTTCAATCCTAAGTGATTACTTATCCAACAAAAATAGTTACTTTGGGATTGACTTTTGAATTTGGGGTTCTTTGGGGGGAAATTTTTTAAATTATTTTATTTGAGTATAGTTGACACTGTTACGTTGGTTTTAGGTATACAACAAATGCCATATGATCTCACTCACATGGGAAACTTTATATTGCATATAAGTTTTCAGATGACTAGTTATTTGGGAAATTTATTATTCATTTTTCCAGTCACAGATGTCCCCCTTTCCCTTAGAAGAGGGAAGTGTAGGATTTTCAATCACCCCCCCCTAAAAAAACATTGCACCTGAAAACAGAATCATTTATCAAAAGCATGAGAGCTCATTTTACCATCATATTGCTTCATATATGTTATTTACTCATGTCTCTGTGCAAGAAAGAAAACTGGGTAGGGGGCAATGTAACATGTGGCATTCAGAAGTTGCAGAATTAAGATTGAGAAAGTGAGTTTATATGCACATTATCTGTATTAGTCAGCTCAGGCTGACATAACAAAATACCATGGACTGAGAGGCTTCAACAACAGGAATATACTTCTCATAGTTCTGGAGGCTGGAAGTCAGAGATTAGGGTGCCAGTATGATCAGTTTCTAGTGACAGCCCTCTCTCCTTCTCACTGTGTGCTCACACGTCTCTCTCCCTCTCCTGATAAGGCTGTAGTCCTACTGAATTAAAGCCCAACCTTTAGGACCTCATTGAACCTTATTTACTAACTAAAGACCCTATAAGGGGTTAGGGCTTCTGAATGTGGGGGCACAACTCAGTCCACAGCATGATATGACAATACAAGTCAAGCAGTCTGCCTATAGTCCCTGGTGCCTTGGGTCTGGAACATCTTGATTCTTTCCCCATCCTGGCCCCCAGCCCAGTGTGATACAAGGTCGGGCTACATACAGCTGAGGGAGAAGCGGCTGACGCTGTGGCTGCCAGCTGGCATTCTAACACAGCTGAGGCTGGGCAAACGGGCCGGCCCAGGAACACTCACTCAGGGGTGGGCGCTTTTCCCTGAAACTTTCTGCTTGTTGTTTCCTTCCTTTTGAAGCTATTTTCATTTAATATACATTTGTCAGTGGTCAAGCAGGAGACAGAAAGATGTCAAATAGGTATGAGAGAGTGTCAAAAGGACTCAGAAGGATCTGTGAATGTACTGGGTTGAAGAGCTTCCTCCTAAAATTCATGTCCTTCCTGGAGCCTCGAAATATGACCTTATTTGGAAACCAGGTCATCATAAGTGTAATGAGTTAAGATGAGGTCATCCTGGAAGAGGGTGAGCCCTCAATCCAATCTGACTGGTGTCCTTATAAGAAGAGAACAGACACACAGGCACATGTATAGGACAGAGGCCATGTGACAAGACAGGCACCGAATGTAGTGAGGCATCTATAAGCCTGGAACACTAAGAACCACCTCAACCACCAGAAGCTGGGAGAAATGCATAGAATGGACTGTTCCCTAGAGGCTTCACAGAGAGCATGACCCTGCTGACATTTTGATCCTGTATTTCTAGTCTCCAGAATTGCGATAGAATACATTTCTGTTGTTTTAATGTGTGCTGTTTATCACCTCGTTAGTGATACTTTGGAGACTAACAGTGACAATCTGGAGAAAAGGAAAAAAAAAAAAAAAAGGAGTAAGTCAAAGGCAAATTGAATTCCTGGTTGAAAGAACTGCTAAATTCTGCTTCAGTTATGCTCTGTTCGAGGTGGCAGGAGGGGAGCAGACAGTGGGGAGTAAGCAAGCCCAGGAGAGAAGACAGGTCCAAGGTTAGGGTCACCTCAAAGACGTGATGGGTGGAGCCTTGGGAAAGAAATGAAATGACCAGTAAAGAAAGTAGAGATTGAAAGTAGAGGGGGTGAAGACTGATTTAGGGGGCCTATTTACACTTCTGAGTAAGAAGAAAAGATAAGGCGAGAGACAGCACAGAAATAACCGGAGAGGAGAAACTCAATGGACAGGGTACAGTAGTTCACCAACTGAAGGAAGGCAACCAATGGAGGAGACGGTCAACAGCACTGATTCTTAAAGGAAGTCAGAGAGAACTTGCCCTTGGGGTGTGACAGTAGGAAGTCATGGGTGACCTTGAAAATGAAAGTTTCAGTAGTGTGCAAGTGGTAGAGCCCAGACCACACAAGATTAGGAAGAGTAGTGAGTTCAGACTCTCCTTTCAATAAGTTTGCCAAGGGGAAAAAAAGTATGAATGGAAACAGTAACATGAAAGTTGCCAAAGCCCCTGAGCATCTGTGTCATAAGAAATCTGATAATCACCAGAGAGATGATGGCGGAGGCCCCAGAGGAGAGCCCTAGTGAAGCCAGGTCCGAGACAAGCAAGGGGTGCTGACAGCAGCACGTGTGGGGGAACAGACTGGACAGGGTCGTCTGCGTCTGTCTGTGTCTTCCTGTGACAAGAAGCATGAAGACAACATCTGAGGTAGGGGGTGTCATCTGAGAGCAGGGCTCGGACTCCAGAAGTAGAAAGTGACTATCTTTTGAGGACTGGAGAACAGATCCATGAGGGAATTTTTCAGACTCTTGAGAAAAAGTCTGGGAAATCCACTGTCAACAACATAAGCAAGCAACAGAAATACCCACAAATCTTAGGAAATGATGAAGGGCCAGTGAAAACTGACTGGCATGAATGGATAGTGAACCTGGCCTCTGGCAATGCCCAAAAGGCTGGAGAAGAGAAAATAAGATGGCGGCAACCACCGTGACTGGAGAATTCTACCGCTCATGGGGTTACTGAGGAGAGAGGGAGTCTAGGCTGCTGGGAGATTTGCTGTCCTCTGTCATCTGCCCAGATGTGAAGCCACAAAGGGCTGACAGGCTTTGTGACTCTGCCTGGTGGCTTTCTGGAGCTCCCTGCCACCAACGCACCTAGGGAGGGACACTCCTGCACGTGGGTTAACCTAGCACATAGGAAAAAGCACCAAAAGCTCCATATAATATAATCTACCCTTAACTCCGGTCTTGACCTCGAATTCACGCTGACCTCTCATTCTGAGTCAAAGATTACATCTATATATGTGAATCCTGCTTTCTTCCAGAAGGGCGCACTGCCTAAACATATTTCAATTCATGACATCTGATTTTAGCCTGATGATAATAATGACCGCATTATTGCCTTCACTGCCCGATATTATTTTGCAAATGATCCTGTGCTTCTCTTCAGTGTTCCTGAAATAAAATCTCACAGATGAACAAAAGACCAGAAGAAAATGCACTTGGGTCCAAATTAGAACTGACTGACTTGGCTGACCATCTGTTTCTTATATCTAGAAAGAACCAAACATCACAGTGAGTACAGGCAGAAGGTCCCTATTAGCAAGAAGACAAAATGAAAACCATGTTTACATTTAGGTGGAGGCAAGGGGAAAATCTGTTTGGGGATCAATATGTTTGGGAATATTGAAAAAACTGGGTGAGAACTGCCTAAAGATGGCAGCAACGCAGATATAAGGTGATAAAACCTTTAAAGTATAGACTATGCAGGGGCGTCTGGGTGGCTCAGGTCGTGATCTCGCAGTTCGTGAGTTTGAGCCCCACGTCGGGCTCTGTGCTGACAGCTCAGAGCCTGGAGCTACTTCGGATTCTGTGTCTCCCTCCCTCTCTGCCACCCCCCTGCTCGTCCTCTGTCTCTTAAAAATAACTAAACACTAAAAAATTTTTAATAAGTATATACTGTGTTATTCACTCGCTTTCTCCAGCATCTGATGCTAGGAACATTCAGAATGTGATTGAGTGGGTAAAAACGATGAGCCCTCATCACTGAGAAAACAGCCCTGAACAAAAGAGTGAACATTGTACATCTGGAGCTGTTTTTCTTAGACAAGCCTTCTTGCGAGGCTGCTGCTTGGCCGGGGTCTGGGAACTGGAATTTCAGGAGAGTCCGCACCACCTTACTGTACCCAATATGGCTTACTGAACACCAGAACACCTGCTCTCCGTCTGGGAGTCTGGAATTTTGGTACATGCCAGGCACCGGGTGCCCACAGTAAAACCCCTGGACGCTGAATCTCTAATGCATCTCTTATCTGCCTGGGAGACAGTATTTTACATTTGCTGTCTATTAGTCCCAGCTGCAGGGACTAAGTGTGTCCTATGTGACTAAAGGGGACAAAAGTCCTGGAAGCTGGGGCCTGGTTTCCTCCAGACTCGTCCCCATGCGCCTTTTCCCTTTGCCGGTTTTGCTCTGCACCCTCTTGCTGTAATAAATCACAGTGGTGAATAACATTATATGCTGAGTCCCGGGAGTCCTCCTAGCAAATCACCGAATTTCTAACGCACGCACAAAATAAAAATTCTATGATATTAACTCAAAGAAGAAGAAGAAAAAAACTTGGACAATAGTTGGTTTGAGAAACAAAATATTCAATTTGGAATTCCAATATTCTGCCATTTTATTATGAAGGGGACCAGCGATGCCGTCTTTTATCCACACAAAGAAGCTGAGGCAGGAAGAAAAGACTCTTTCCCTGGTCACCAGCTAATCTGTTGGGGCTTCAGTCCGAAGACATATTTCCCTAGAGACCCTTGGTAGGAAACCAAGTGGCATGTTAGGCTGACCCAATACCTTCATGGCAGAAGGGGTGTTTTATACACTCTCTTTCTCTCTCTCTGTCTCTCAGATGCTCCAGGATAAATTTGCTACCATACTTTCCTCGTTTTGTTTTCTTTCTCTTCTTTCTTTCTCCCCTTCTCCTTTTCTCTCTTTCTTTCCTTCTTTTTTTAAATATTATATTAACAAGTCTTTAGCCATGCGTCTACGTGTCTCAGAAGTTCAAAAGTCAAAAACATTTTTTTGTTTATTTTGAGCTATAATCTTCAACACAATTTCTAATTTTGAGAATGGGAATGTCTTCTCTCTGAAGGCTGACACTTAGTAGACTTTCTGTTTACTCTGGCTCTTTCAGGATGCCACTGCTGGGTTCCTTCTGGAAAGGCAGACTCAAGCAGCTCGTCTAACATGCCCATCATTCCCCGCATCAGGTGGACTTTGCTCTACGCGGTAAACAGCCCTGTTGAGTCAGTTTCAGGCGGCAGTGGAATAACGTGTAAAAACTAACTTAGTGAGAAGAGATTTACATGGCAGAAGTGTAACCATGAATGGCTTTGAAAAGGAAAGAGACCAGGACCCTCCCCCCTTCGTCTGCACCTGCCCGTTTTTCAGCTGCCCCACTCCCCAAATCACAACGCAGTGAAAAATATGACATGTCTCCACCTTTCCAATTCCCATCTGCTGAATCCCTCCCGTGCTAAGAATAATTTCCAAAGTTTGTAATGAGGCTTTGACTTGCCAGAAATCTAGAATCTAGATAGACAGATAGAGAGATATGATAGAGAGATAGATAGACAGACAGACAGATGAACAGATGAATAGATAGATGGATGAACAGATGGTTGGATGGATGGATGGATGGATGGATGGATGGATGGACGGACAGACAGAGGGGTGGGTGGAAGGAAAGAAGAAGAAAGGAAAATGTCCCTTTAACAGTTTCCATTTGGTCCTAAAAATTTCTTTTTCAGTGAATGTTAAATTAATGCTTCTTTTTGTTCCTGCAACATCCTAGTACTTTTAAAATCAAAGACAAGGTTTTCAGGTGACGATGGGTGATTTAGGTCCCTGAAATCATTTTGATGTTGATCTCATTCCCTTCACTCATAAGCACCTTGAGGGCAGAACCGGGTCTTATCACCATGGCAACCTGAGCAGCTTTGCAGACTGCCTTGAAAATGCTCAGTGATTAGGCGTAAAATTACAATGCGACTGCCTTTGAAGGCGGGAACATGGACTGTCTAACAGTTGCGGGAGGGCACAAATACAGACACAAGCAGCCACACTGCAGCCCTCCCTGCTCCCAGAAGCTATGCCCCCAACTCCAAAAGGGAACAGAGCACCTCAAATCTGCTTTTAGTTTAAGTTTGCTGAAACTTGAAAACCTTGCCTATCTGGGGTGACTGTACCTATGATGTAATTGTCTTCCCCACCCTGAGGTGCAAACCTCCATTTTCTCAAATGGCCACGTCTTCTGTGAAACCTTCCACACCTCCCCAGGCAGAAACACTGAAGGGGCATGTTCCTGTCATATTTCCCCATCTGCCTGTCACCAAGTTCACACCACACACAATACCGTAACCCTTACCCTCAGCTCCCTGGGAACAGAAATCATCTCCATGGGGGGCTTCTTCAAGCGCAGATCCTGCCTTATCTACGGCAACCAGACCCAAACACTGCATTTGTAAACTACAGTGAGTGTTTCATGTGAAGTGCTGGGGCTAATGTCCTTTAATATTTAATGTGGGCAGAAAATTGTTCACTTTTACCCAAAATACAGGAAAAAGATAATCACCCGTGGACTTGAACTCATTGATCCTCAGAGATAAAATTCTCCTTGAGTCATCAGTAATACAGGTGTTCAGATGGGAAATATCCTAACAGAAAATTGGGCCAGTGCTAAAGACGGAGGCAGGTCGCTGGGAATAGTAAAATGTTCACTTTTTCCATTTTCCAAATCCGGTTACCCTTGGGCTGTGTCTTTGATGTTAATGTAGCTAAACTCCCAGTGAGATTCGCAGAATTTTATCAGAGGAAACAGACACAGAATACTGGGCTCTCTCGTTGCCAGCCTGCCTAATCGGGAAGAAACTCACAAGGGGCCACTGAGTGAAACTGATTATAAAATCATCGATATTGTTCTTTGCCGGGATGGCATCTTCCATTGTCTCCACATCAGCAGGGCCTCCCCAGGCACACTGCTATCCAAACTGCTACGTTTTCACTGGGCTATGTTAATATTCTGATATTTAAAAGGCTCTCATTTGTGCTTAGAGGAAGTGCTAAGGATGTTTGAAAATGCGGATGGACATCATCACTCTGGCTTTCCCTAGTTCATTTTTGTTAGGTAAGAAGGCGTCCCATCGGGTCCATCATGTTAACTAAGGACATTAGATGCACGGTGTGCGCCTGTCTCTGAGATGCCTTCCCTCCACACATCCCCAGTTCCTATCATCCATTTGCCAGAGTATGAAGGTGAAGGTCAACCATGTGCTACCCTGTGGCCAGGTGAAAAGCCCAGGGAGCCAGCAAAGCAGAGAGCATCAGACATTATGTGCCTCTCCTTCCCCTGGGGGAATTTTGGGGTTTCTACTTTACAGCCTGTCTTTTCAGCTCTGTCTTTTAAGCTGCTATCAAAAAAAAAAAAAAAAANAAAAAAAAAAAAAAAAAAAAAATTCCATTGGGACATCCTGGGTGGCTCAGTCAGTTAAGTGTCCAGCTCTTGCATTTCAGCCCAGGTAGGTCATGATCTCACAGTTTGTGAGTTCAAATCCCACATCGGGCTCCACACTGATAGCTTGGAGCCTGCTTGGGATTCTCTCTCTCTCTCTTTCTCTCTCTGTCTCTCTGTCTGTGTGTGTGTGTGTGTGTGTGTGTGTGTGTCTGTCTGCCCCTCTCCCATATGTGCATGCATGCACTCTCTCTCTCTCAAAATAAATAAACAAGCAAAAAAAATTAAAAAACAAATGCCATAGAGTGGGGGGACTTAGACATCAGTCTTCTATTTCTTACAGATTTGGAGGCTGTAAGTCCAAGTTCAGGCTGCCTGAATAGTCAAGTTCTGTTAATACCCCTCCTGTGGGATACAGGCGGCCACCTGCTCACTGTCCTCATAGGGTGGAGAGGGAGAGCTCTGGTGTCTCTTCTTTCAGGGACATTAATCCCATCACGGGGCCCCACTCCCACAACCCCCTCTAACCCTAATTTTCTCCAAAGGCTCCACCTCCAGATACCATCACATTGGAGGCTGGGACCTCAGCTCACGAACTTTAAGGCAACGTGAACATGCAGTCCATAACCAGACCACTGGAGGATTCTTTCCAAAGATCATTTAAAAGAAATGAACTCATTTATGCTCTTAATAGGGCGATCTAACGACCTCATCTGCCAAAGAGGCACTGCTCGATTCCTGAGTCTAGAATCAGGCCAACTTCAACCTCCCCTGGAAAAAGATCAATGCATGACTTCATGCCGTAAGCTGATGAAACTACGCAGCTCAGGCCGAAACCCAGACAGACCTGACCGGTGCCCCTCATCCCTGTAAGAACACAGCCCAGTCACTGATCTGCTCCACTGAAGTAAAGAGCAAAAGTTAGGAAGACATGTCCAGAGAAGCCATTCCTTCCTTTTTATAGGAATACGCCAATGTTTAAATTTGTTTTTCATTGGAAGGATTTCCTAGGCGACAAGTACCCGTTTACCTTAGCCTAGATTTCCAGAGAGCCTCGGCCTAGACCGCCTGCATAAGCTGATGCTCACTGGCCAGCAGCAGGCCTGGGGCTCTGGCCTCTGCCCGGGGTGCTCGACCTGAGGGGCTGAGTGGTGGCACCCACAGGGCAACGGGAGAAGAGCGGGGCTCCGGAGAACAGGCAGCCTCCCGCCACAGGCACCAAGCGCATGCACGGGGACAGTGACCAGGTCCTCTGTGACCGGCGGGAGCTCGGGCTTTCTTGGATCAGCTGCGACGCGTCTCTTCCCACTCTACCCACTGCAGTAGATCTGCACATGGCCTCCTTTTCACGGCGGACTTAGCTCACTGCCTTCTTCCACCAAAGGAAGTGACGTGTGCAGAGCAGGTATGTTACCGGGGACGAATTTCGCAGCCAGATTCACCGTAGGCCGGGCTGTCTCGGAATCCCGGTTAGACTGGCACGGGTGATGGCCACCGCCAACCACCAAATCTAACCCAGATCAGCAAGGAGTCACTGGGGTTATCAGTTTACCTACAAATCACAGACACCTCTGAGCCTCCCCGCCTGCTGCGTGTGGTTACCTGTGCCCTGCCTCACGCAGGGCCCTGGCCACCAGCGAGAAATGTAATCCTTCTCTACCAAAAGCATCCAAAACAGGGTTATTAATTAAGATTCCCAATGCTTTTCACCATTTTGTCACCTCCAGCAGCTTCATGACTTTCTTCTCTGGGCATCCTGGACAGCCTCACTGGGTGGGGCTCAGGCGCCGCGAGTAGGTCTGACAGTAAGCCCCAGCCAGTTACATGACAAGGTTAACCTGCAGACTTCCTACTCACAGATCCTAACATTGCATCAGGGCCCTGTTCGCAGGTTCAACTCCTTGAGAATGAAAATAGCTCTAACTCACTCTCTGTGTGTGTCTCAGTCTCTCTGTCTCTGTCTCTTTGTCTCTCCATCTCTCTGTATATCAACACACATACACACACACACCATGTGAACCACGTGAAGCATATTGGGAATACCTTGTGTTTGATTAAATGGCTGACTTATAAACCAACAAAAACATGCTATTGAAGACTTCCTTGATGAGATGAAAGCCTATCCTCTATTGGTTTTTCTGGATACTTTTGTGGGGGAAAAAAGAAGCCAAGTGCTTATCCAGTGTACACATTGTTTTTAAAATGTTGCCAAAGGATAAAGCTCTAAGGAAGGCATGATTGAGGAGACAAGACTGTCATCAGTACCTATCAGCAAGCCACCAGCTTTGGATTTGCATATCAGCACCCTCTCCCGCTCACCAGATATAAAATTCCTTTGATTTAATTAGGTTCATGTTTGAAGAAAGAAAATCTATTCACATAGGTTGCAAAAAGATGAAACCTGCATGGGGAAACCGCTGATTAAAGATGCGTACGCAACATAACAATGCAGTTTGTAATATATAACCTGTATTACAAACATATAAAACTCACCAATTGATACAGACGTCTATATCGACAGGTATATAAAACCTTGGTAGATATTTCTATTTCTCACTCAGATCTCTAGTCATTCTCTCCTCCCAGGCACGTCTCACTAAAGCCAGACACATCATGTGACTGGCTTCGGCCAATTAAATAACAGAAATACATACGTCTCCTCAAGCAAAAGGCAGTTTATAATCCTCCCCTGCACACTCCCTCCTCCCCACCCCACACTCCACGCCAAACCCTGGAAGTTGTCCCATGGCTGCTCTTTGATGGTCGAGCCTCCCTCAGCCTAGGCCCCTGAGTGTGGAGACACAAATACTGCCCCGCAGGGTCCCCCTCAATGAGCCCACCGGCCCTCAACATGTGCAGGTAACTTCCCTGCCACCGGGGCCCTGGGCTCAGCCAGACGGACTGGTCATCAAATCTCTCCACCTGCCATTCAGAAACTAAAATGACCTCTAACAGAAGCTAATAAGACCATTCATCAAAAACAACAGATAGGGGGCGCCTGTCCGGCTCCATCGGGAAGAGCATATGACCCTTGATCCTG
This sequence comes from Crocuta crocuta, assembly GCF_008692635.1. NCBI lineage: Eukaryota > Metazoa > Chordata > Mammalia > Carnivora > Hyaenidae > Crocuta > Crocuta crocuta. The sequence continues at coordinate 412,810 of NW_027530213.1, read as the reverse complement.
GGGCCCTGAGCTGGAGCCCCGTGCTGGGTGTAGAGATTACTTAACACAAATAAATAATTTTTTTTAAAAAAAACACCACAATAAATAAAAGTGCACAAGTGAGTCCATTCTGACTGCTTGTAATCATATTTCAGTCATTACACCGAGTATTTTTTCAATACTTTAAGTTAAATTATGGTGGTTTAGGTATTTAACGTTCACTGAAGTTTGAGGGACTCGGAGTTGACTGTGTTAAGAAAACCTGAAATCATCGATTACGTGCTAGTTCACTGGATGTACTTTAACAACCAAAGATTTCATTTTTGGTTTGGACTTTCTAATGGTTTCATGGTGGCTTTTTTTTTAATGGTCCTTGAATAGGACCTATACTGTCTAGAAAACCAATAAGCTAAAAAACAGAAATGCTGTGTCACCATGAAAGTTGAGTTCCAATTTCCTATCTCTGTAAGTGGGCAAAATTTGGGTGGTATTCAAGAGGTGCATGAAGACGTGTGGGTGTGAGCACACGGCCACACCTCCACACAGACACATAGAGGAAAACAAGCGTTTATCATCTGCTTCGGCTCACTCGGTGCTCATCATTGCTCTTCTCCAAGAGCAGCCCCCAGTCACTTGCCCTCCAAAGATGAGCAAAACAGGAAACATGGGTACCACCCATGGGTTCTTTCCAGCTAAGCAGCAAGGCAGCAAGAAATCGACTTAAAAACCATGAGAAAAGAACTCTTAGAAGCCAAAATCTCAGTGTGTCACTTCCAGGTTCCAAAAATAAACCAATAAATAATATAAATTATAGTATATATAAATAAATATAATGTAATATAATAAATAATATATATTATAAATATATATACACGCACATATAATACATTGCAATATATAATAATATAATTATATCTATAATATTGTATTATTTATTATATATCTCAGTGCTGAATACATATCCTGAGTAGAATCTTCAAGAAAGAGCTCAGAGACATGACAAAGCTCTTAAGGCATTTGAAAGGGTCACAACATTCGAAACCAGAGCTTTCTTTCCAGACTATAGTTGGAGGGAACCAGTCCTAAGTATATCACTGAGGACTCTCAGACACGATGACCATACTGCCCCATTTTCAGGGACAGATATAAGCCAAAATCGCCTTAGAAAAATAACATAATTGCCTTAGAAAAGAAACTCATTTCTATCCATCCATCAGTCAATTCACTGAGGAACATCTGAATCGAGTCACGAAACCGATATAAAGCAGTGATGTCACACAATCATCAAAGAGCGTCAACCAGCCATACGCCAATTCTTAGTTACGATGAACGCCTAGGCAGAGACCCAATTCGATACCAGAAATGACCGCTAAGAAGGTGAGACCGGCGCCCTGCGCCCCGGACACGTCCAGCCTACCTGAGATGAGTGACACGGTGTCTTTCTCCCATGAGATCACGGTGACATACGCCTCCACCGAGGAGGGGATAATGCACTTGAAGACCGCAACATTGCCTCTCATGGTTTTCTGGTCCTCCACACGGACTGTATAGGGCTCCCGTAAAACTGGAAGACAAGGAAAGGACCCTTGGTAAGACTTCAGCAGGGGCTCATTCTGGGACAGCCTCATTCAAATATACGCATTGCTGCTTACATATCATAGTTGCATCAACTATAGTTACTGGAAAATAAGTTAAAGAAACCTGCAGTTCATGTCTTGAAAAGTTTCATTCCCTTAACTGTTTTCTAAAGGGCGAGGGCATATCTGAAAACAGCTCATCTGCCCCCTTAAATGCACCTGGAAGTGGAAAGTAGCTTCTGAAAGGAGCTACGATCATAACACACTGCCCTCCGTGTCCTTTGAGGACAAAGGAAGAATTTTCTGACTATAAAGAAGAGTTTAAAAAGTCAAGAAAGGCAACCTCTCCAGAGAATTCTTAAAGACTATCTGACAATTAAAATAACTCCACGTAAGTAATCTTTTATGCCAGTTGCAGAGCAGTTTTGGACACAGTTATCCCACTTCCTGTGGCTTAGGGAAGGGTGCTGACTCGGAAGCCTGCCCAGGCACCTTAGGAGCACCCAGAAAACCTTCAGAGGGGACGTCCACGAGCTAGATGTCTGGGTTACAGGCAGGTGGCGGTGGGACTCAGTGCCCACCCTTCAAGTCCACCTGCCTGCATGGCAAGTCACACCCAAGCCCACCCACCTGCACGGTCAGTGAGTGCCCTTGCCTTCTACATATTGCAGATTCTGATGATAAACATCTACCACGAGGGTGATCATAATGACTCAGTCAGTTCATGTGGATACAGCACTCAGAATGGCACCTGACATGAGCAGGTTGGGGAAGGCTACGTGTACCAACAGCCACAAAGGGATCCACACCATTGCCTGATGTGGGGAAGACCTCCCTCTCCTGGATTAAGGAGAAATCAGTGCTCTAATCCCAGCTGCGTCTCACCCCAGTTTGATAAAAATGGATGCAATCCTCACTTCTCCAGACCTTTATTTTCCTCAGACATAAAATGAGGGGATTGGGATGGGAAGATTCTCAAAGTCTGAATTTTAGAAGTCTCTGGTGTTCTCAAACAGCCCCAGAGACAGCTAACTATCTCATCGTCTAACCAGCTCTCTTGATGTTTTCATCACTCACTGGCCAAATGTGTATCAAGAAAACTGGCCATGAAATTAATTTCTAAAGAAATTGGCATACCAACAAAAATAGGAATGAGTTTCTAAAGGGGAATCTCTCAATAGGCACAGGTGAATGCTCTAGAAGAAGCATTTCTAAGACTGACACTAGTTCTGTGATATGCTGCATATTTTAGTATTAGAGTATGCCATCATTTGGAGTCTTGCTCCCTAGCCCTCATTGTTAACATTGGTATTTAATATTTTCCCAACCTGGAAAACTTTTTTCAATCCTGTCTCAAATCAGAGAGATTTTCAGAGGTTTGAGTCTCTTCTGAGACCCAGCGGTCTGGTGCAACATGCCAGGGGAGCAATACCACACCTCTCACAAAGGAGTCCACTGGGCAACAGCTCAGGGTGCCTAAGAGCCTGGCCTCAGAAACAGCATCATTACCCATGGGGGCAGGAACTGACTTGGCGCAGGAAAATACCTCGATAAATAAAACTTTGGGGGGAGTGGAGGTCCATAGTGATAGGGCAGAAAGAGGCAACTGAGGGGTAATGTAACCAAAGTCAAGGATGAAAGAGAATTTGGGCGTGGGGGAGGGAAGAAGACGGAGGAGAGGAAGGGGTCGAGAAGAGAAGAGGAAGGAACTGGATAACATGACCAAAGGCTGCAGAGTCCATCAGCACAGGGACGAGGTCACCTGCGCAAGTACAGGAGTCCAGTGCAAGTCTGTGTGTTTGTGGGATGTGGGCTGTAAGCCGTAAAATCACACTTCCTGTGAACTCCACCACACACACACACACACACACACACACACACACACACACACACACACGGCTCAGGTGGAGGAATTTTAATAGAAATCAAAAACATGGCGCCCATCTCTCTGTCCCAGCCGGGGAGAGCAGGGACAAGAGAAGATGCCCATAGGGAGACAGAGGAAGTGCCTCCCCAACAGGCATGCAGTCATGCACCAAGGCTGGTCGCTGGAGCCACAAACATCCAGTGACTAAGAAGGGACTTGCCCAGTTTGTACCCAAAGTCCTGCATCCTTGGAACCCCTCAATCCAGGCCTCACACACAGCTGCCCACTGCCCTCAAGGGCACCAGGACCAAATGTCTGTGACGTCTGTTCCTTCCATCCCCCAAGCCAGCCCCAAAGAGCCTAGATCTTCTTCAAATAGGACTACAAGCTGGGTGTACTGCACCCCATCCAACTTGGAGAGAACAGGACATCGAAGGAAATGCTCCACCCCCTCACTAGATCTTCCTTCTGCAAGGACAAATCATGCATGGGGCCTTTTAAAAAATTACTATAGAACTTCTAACAATGCTTGGCATATAGTAGATAGTCAATAAATGCTTAGAGAATGAATGAATAGAAATAACGGAGCTTCCCTTTTGCATGTACTTTTTATGATGTAATTTTAAAAAATTAACATTTAATTATTTTTGAGAGAGATAAAGCATGAGTCGGGGAGGGACAGAGAGAGAGGGAGACACAGAATCCAAAACGGGCTCCAGGCTCCCAGCTGTCAGCACAGAGCCTGACATGGGGCTTGAACTCACAAACTGTGAGATGGTGACCTATGCCGAAGTCACGCTCAACCGACTGAGCCACCCAGGCGCCCCAGTGATATAATTGTAATTTATTGTCAAATTGGCTAACATACAGTGTGTACATTGCGCTCTTGGTTTTGGGGGTAGATTCCCGTGGTTCATCTCTTCCATACAACACCCAGGGCTCATCCCAACAAGTGCCCTCCTCAATGCCCATCACCCATACTTCTAACCCTCCTGTAGAATACACATGCGTTCTATATTTGAATTTATAGTCATTACCTATTCTTTTAAAGTAGCAGCTTGGGCTTTCGTGATAGATCTCCACCTTATGAATGAAAATGTTTATTCCTGAGGCCCCCAAAACTTAAGAAGCCAACACTATTATCGATCCGGATATACTTCTCATATCATAGTAGAAGTCTCCCAGGATACGTGGGTAAATCTAGTCCTCACTACCATTGATTATGGGAACAGAGGAGAGGCTACCAGCCTAAGATTCGGGCAAAAACGAAATGTTACTTTAAACATGATTGACATTTGCATTACAAAATAGGGTGACCTAAGTCTTGCACCCTGGGTCCTAAGCTGGGCTCCCCGCCCCCTGGAGCAGACAGGAGCTGAGTGAAAGTGACTGGTTGTAGGCAGAGTCCCCGGAGAACCAGGGAGACGTTGGGGAAGCAGCACAGGGCAGGGCTGGCAGCTAAGCCAGGGCGTGATTCGAGGGCAGTCCCAGCCTCCGCCTGATCCCAGAGGGGCTGTGAACTTGAGTTACACCTCAGAGCTCTGCCCACTCTGTGCCAGGAGCTGGGACTTGGGACTGGTCCCAGGGCACGGCCTTCCCAGGCACTTCCCACTCTGCTTGTGTGAAACGATTCCAGGGCGTGAACAATCTTCTGAAGGCCGTCTGTCTGAGTTCTTAGCAACCAGCCAGAGGATCAGACTCCAGGGCTACCAAGAGCAGTTGGCCTCAGTCAAATTCACCAGCTTTGATGGGGGCGCCTGGGCAGCTCAGTCGGTTAAGCGTCCGACTTCAGACTCAGTCACAGTCTCATAGTTCTTGGGTTCCAGCCCCGCTTCGGGCTCTGTGCCAACAGCCCAGAGCCTGGAGCCTGCTTCAGATACTGTGTCTCCCTCTCTCTCTCTGACCCTCCCTCACTCATGCTCTGTTTCTCAAAATTAACATAAAAAAAATTTACTAGCTTTGAAATCTTTCCGTAAGATCGAATGTGGTAAGGGGTTCAGAAGAGAGAATCTGCAGTGATGTGACTCTGGGGAAAAATCAGGCATAACTAGTGAGCAGAGATCACAGAGCTGATGTTCCTTTGTAGACCCCACCCCTCTCTGTTAGACTTCATCCTTTCAAATGGAAAGACCCTTTAAAACCTACGTATTAGGAAACAAGGAATAATAGTCCCATTTCAGAGTCCACTACGGAAATAAATTTAACCAAGTCAGGCCAAGCACCTAATTTGTGGGGCCAAAGGCAAACTGAAAATCCAAGACCTCTTATTTACCCAGGAGGGGGAAAGTGCCATAAAGATCCTAAAACTATAAAGCTTTCTCTTTTTTCTGTGGTCTTTCTCTCAATCTGTCGTGGTGGGTTTTGGCGGGGTTTTGTTTTTGTTTTTGCTGCCCGATGATGTGCTGCCCGGGGCACAGGACAATCACGGAGTCACTGAGCAGGTGCAGGCCATCCCGGGTGCCCTGGGGCGCACTGCATCGGGCACACTCGGCCCACCAGCTGCAGGGCACTCTCCTGCCAGTGTCTGGGCCCAAGTGCTGAGACCCAGCCGGGGACGGGAAAGGCGATCTCCCTGCTCCGTTACCTCAACCCACAGTGAACGGGTGACCTGTAAGCGACTGCAGCCTCCATGCTAGCTGGGGGGAAGGGGGGCTTCCACCACACCCCACTTCGGAGTGTTTGCACCCACTCCTACCCACAGCCTACCCAGGCCCCGGCCAGGGGGGAGCGTGGCAGTGGCTGCCGGACAGGCTGCTGGATGGGAAGGTGAGGCCAGGCAGGGCCAGGGCCCCAGAGCTCAGAGGGCAGCAGTGGCCATAGGAGGCTTAGGGAGGTGGAGGCTAAGTGGGGGCCTGGGCTCCCAGAGACTGGGAAGATGGCCTTCTAGGGAAGGAGACATGAGGCAGGACCCTGTAAGAGCCGAGGCACCAAGCTCTCAGAGCACATTCCAGACCCCTATCACACTTACACAACACAAATAGAAAGATGAAAGCGTTAAGGTTTCAACATGGCAATGAGAGGACTTGAAGCCTGAGCTCTGGCACCTTCTCAGCACTGGGCCCTATGTGACTGCGCCGCTTCCATGCCATGAGGTCGGTCCTGATCAGACTCTATCCAGGCAGCAGTCAGACGATGGGGGATGATGGGGTGGAGGTGAGCGAGGGGAGAGTGAAGAACTGGGCACTGCGGGAAGAAGGTGGGTCTGGATGGCCTTCGTCTCCTGATGGGTTGGAGTCAGATTGTTCCTGTCCCTTTGATTCCTCCATCCAAAGTGATAAACCGTAAACAAATGCCCACGTGTTGGGTTTCCCTGGAACATGAAAAGACTTAGGGCCAGGAAGAGGGCTGATGTCTGTCTTTCCTGTTTGGGAAATGGTAATCTGAGGCACAATGTGACCTCAAGTCACTCTAGTTTTGTAGAAATTGTTTTTTGTTCTATTATATTTTGTAGCTGGTTACTTAATAAATTAAGAGATGTGCCTCAAACAATCAATTACATCTTGAACACACCCTCACATCAAGCACTATCTCAGGGACTACAGAGATCCTAACATCTATGGACTGATCAGCTGAAGAAAGAAAGTCCAGATGGCATAACAACAAGAAGAAGACAATCAGAGACAAGGGCACAGGTGAGAGTCACAATAGGTAATGAGAATCTAGGGAATGATGGAACCGCGGAAATTCTGAGTAGCTGGTGGGGAAGAAGGCACTAGAGCTGGCCCTGAAGGGCGGGAGGATGCAGACGTGGAGAGGAAAGAGAGAGAAGAGTGAAGGTGATATGAGCAGGGACCATTCCAGAAACTGTGAGGACTGGCCCAGTACCGCTTAGCTAAACCAACTTCCCAACCACGATTCCTATGCACAACCAACAAGAGACCTCCTTTCCTTCATCTGAAGATGGAATAATATCTACCTTGCCTGGTTGTGCAGATTAAAATAGAGAATGTCAGGGCACTTGAGTGGCTCAGTTGGTGAAGCATCCAACACCGGCTCAGGTCACGATCTCACAGTTTGTGAGTTTGAGCCCCTCACTGGGCTCGCTGCTGTCAGTGCAGAGCCTGCTCTGGATCTTCTGTTCCCCTCTCTCTCTCTGTCCCTCTCCCGCTCCCACTTGTGCTTATTCTCTCAAAAAAAACAAAACATTTTTTGAAAATTTAAAAAAAAAATAAAACAGAGAGTGTCTTAAAGCCCTTGGCACTATGTCTAGGACACAACCATTTTATTCACTGGGTCTCCCTGAATGCTGCCAAGAGAAGCTGATCTGAACTACCTTCAGCTGAAAGAGAAGACATCTTTGAAGACAAGACTTCTTTGGAAGCTGCAGGTGGACCCTGGGAAGGGTACCACAATCTCTTTCTCTTTGATTCTGGCTTCACAATTCTCCTTTTCCACAGACAGGCTTCCTCTGGCTTTCTGGATCACATGGAGGATGGAAAGTACCAACCCACTGTTCCCAAGGATCCTGAGGATAGATGGACTCTCTCCCAGGACTTCCATTTCCAAATCGGAAAGCAGAGAAACCAGTGAACCAGACTGGTTGGCTGCTGTCCCTCAGGACAATCACCTGTCACCAGAGGTTTAAGACTATTTTGCATGACGTGGATGCAAGAGACAGTTAGAGGCTTACTGTGGGCTGGGCAGAGAGGCACACAGATCCCCACCAAAAGTGCAGTTCCTATTATCTACTGTCATTCTATTAACATCAAGACAACTTTCTCAGGTAAATAGATCAGCCACGTATTATGACTTGCTTTTTCTTAGGACAACCTTATCAACATAAAGTTGGCACACATTAAAACAACATGTTTACTGAGAAGTTTTGACATATGTATACACCTATGAGGTCACCACCACAATCAAGATACGGAAGAGATCCACCACCTGAAAAGTTCACCTGTTCTCCTTTGCAAACTCTCTCCCTCACCCCGTTTCACAGGCTACCGCTGATGTGCTTTCCATAACTCTAGATTAGTATTAATCTACTAGTATTAGTTAGTATTCATTACACATTTTAGAGTTTTATATAAATGGAGTCATACAGTGCATACATTTTTATCTGGCTTCTTTCACTCAGTAGATATTTTGAGATTCTTCTCTGCTGCTGTGTTTATCAATAGAGTACTCCACCCCTCATATGTGGTTTTCCTTTTCTTCATGGTTTCAGTTACCTTCAGTCAACCAAGGTCTGGAAATACATGATCCTCCTTCTGACATAATCATCAGAAGGTCAACAGTAGCCGCACACTACATCACTATGTGTACATCACTCGCCACACTTCACCTCCACGCAGGCATCTCATACCATCACCAGACAGGTGAGGGCAGTATAATAAGTTATTCTGAGACAGAGGCCATAGTCACATAATTTTTATTACGGCACATTGTTTTAACCATTGTATTTCATCACCGTTGTTGTTAGTCTCTGATGATGCATAATTTATAAGTTAAACTTTATCACAGAAATGCGTGTATAGGAAAACATATAGTATATATAGACTTCGTTACTATCCATGGCTTTAGGCATCCACTGAGCATCATGGAACACATCATCCATGGGTAAGAGGGGAACTCTGTAGTCCATTCCTTCTCATCCAATTTTATGGTTACACCACAATTTGTTGACTCATTCATCTATTGATGGGCTTTGACCCATTTTTTGGCTGTTATAGATAAAGCTGCTATGAACATCCATGTAAAAGTTTTGGTTTCCTGGATTTGCTATGTTTTATAATTTAGTGATTTTGACTCTGATTTATGTTATTTCCTTTCTGCTTGTATTAGTTTTCATTTGCTCTTCTTTTCTAGTTTTAAGGTGGAAGCCAAGATCAGTATTTGAGACAATCTTTAATTTGTAATTGGGGTTTTTTAAGCAATAAATGTCCCCGCAAGCACTGTTTCTTTCTTAGATATTGTGCTTTCATTTTCGTTCCATTCAAAATACCTTCTGGGGCACCTCGGTGGCTCAGTCGGTTAGGCATCTGACTCTTGGTTTCGGCTCTGGTCATGATCTCATGGTTTTGTGAGTTTGAGCCCCACATCGGGCTCTGTGCTGGTGGAGCCAGCTTGCAATTCTCTCTCAAGAATCTAGGGATTCTCTCTCAAGACTCTCTCTGCCCCTCCCCCACGCACACAGTCTCTCTGTCTCTCTCAAAAATGAACTTTAAAAGAATACCTTCTAATTTTCCTTCTGCTTTTTCTTTTACACAGACTATTTAGAAGTGTGTTATTTACTATCCTAATATTTGGGGATTTCCTGGAGTTAGTGATTGCTAACTTAATTCCATTGCAGTCAAAGAAGATATTTTATAGAACTTTATTTTTTAAAACTTCATCTGAGGGGCGCCTGGGTGGCTCAGTTGGTTAAGCATCTGACTTCAGCTCAGATTGTCATCTTGTGGTCATGGGTTTGAGTCCCACATCGGGCTGTCTGCTCTTAGAGCCCACTTTGGACCCTCTGTCCCCCTTGCTCACTGCCCCTCCCCCACTCGTGCACATGTTCTCTCTCTCAAAAGTAAACAAACATTAAAAAAATTAAAAATTCACCTCAGATTTGCTTCATTCCCCATAATATGGTTTATATTGGTAAGTTTCTGTGTGATTAAAAAGTATATGTGTTGTGCTATTGTTGGATTCAATGTTTCCTATTTAAATGTTGATGTGGTCAAATATTTAATAGTGTTGTTTAAATATCTTCTGTCCTTGCGGATTCTGTCTATTGCTAATTAATAAAAAAGGGATATTGAAATCTCTAATGATAAATTTTGATTTGTCTCTCTTTGAGGTTTTACCGTTGTTTTTTGTTATTTAAATTGAAATTAGTTAACATACAGTGTAGTCTTGGCTTCAGGAGTAGAATCCAGTGATTCATCACTTACATAGGACACCCAGTGCTCATCCTGAGAAGTGCTTTCCTTGATGCCCATCCCCTATCTAGCCCATCCCCCCACCCACCTCCCCTCCAGCAACCCTCAGTTTGTTCTCTGTATTTAAGAGTTTCTTATGGTTTGCTTATGGTGTGTGTGCATATGTATGTATATATATATACCACATCTTCTTTACCCATTCATCAGTTGATGGACATTTGGGCTCTTTCCATTATTTGGCTATGACTGGATTTTACTTCGTGTATTTTGAAGTGTTGGTATAACAGACATAAAAAGGGATATTGAAATCTCCAGTGATAAATTTTGATTTGTCTGTTTCTCCTTGAAGTTTTACTGTTGTTTTTTGTTACAGTCAATATCTTCTGAATTAAATGACTTTTTTATATTATGAAATGAATTTTAGCCCTGGTAATATTCTTTGCTATGAAATACACTTTGATATTAATGTACTTACTCTAGATTTCTTTTGAAGTTTTGATTAAATTTATTTGATTTGATGATATTTTCCCAACCTGTTACCTTTAACATATCTGCATCTTTATATTTAAAGTACACTTCAGGATGTCAGGGTGGCTCATTCAGTTAAGCATCTGACTGTTGATTTCCACTCAGGTCATGATCTCACAGTTAATGGGATCAAATCCCATGCTAACAGTGCAGAGCTTGCTTGAGATTCTCTTTTTCCCTCCCTCTCTGCCCCTCCCCCACTCACGTGCACCCTCCCTTTCACTTTCCCTCTACCAAAATAAATAAATATTTTTTAATTTTTTTAACATAACGTATACTTCTTTTAAGCAGTATTCAAATCTAATCTAGCAATTGCTGCCTAAAAATTCAGATAACTGGAACATTTATATTTAATGTGAATATTGGTATGGTTAGGTTTAAATTCATCATCTTATCATTTTATTTCTAGATCACCATCTATTCTTTTGTTCCTTTTTCCTATTTTTTAATTATTTGTTTAGAATTGAGATTTTTTTGAATGATTCCATTTTCTTCTCCTTTATTAGCTTATTAGCCATGATTCTCTGTTCTGCTATTTTAGTGGTTGCTGTACATTTTATATATGCATCTGTAACTTATCACAATCTATATTCAGGCAATATTATGTAACTTCACATATAAGGAAAGAACCTTACAATATTAAACTTCCACATTTTTACTCCAGGCCTTAATGCTATTAATTGTCATACATTTTATTTAGATATATGTTACAAACTCCACAAGTCATTATTATTATTTTTGTTTAAATAGCCAAGTGTCTTTTAAAAGATTGTAAATACCAAAATATTATTATTTAAAGCAATCTATTGATTTCCAGTGGCATTTTAAATACCAAAAGAAATATGATTTAAAGCCTTCTACAGATTTCCAATGGCATTTTTCTAAATGCTAATTTAGAATCCTAAAATTCTTATGAACCATAAAAGACCAAAACAATCTTGAGAAAGAACAAAGCCAGAGGTATCATGCTCCCTGATTTCAAACTATACTACAAAGCTACAGTAATCCAAAAAGTATGGTACTGACACAAAAACAGACACATAGATCAATAGAATAGAACAGAGAGCCCAGAAAGAAACCCATGCATTTATGGTCAATTAATCTATCACAAAGGAGACAAAAATATACAAAGGGGAAAAGGAAATCTCTTGAATAAATGGTGCTGGGAAAACTGGAAAGCCACATGCAAAAGAGTAAAACTGGACCACTTTTCTTACACCGAATCAACATACCAAAATCAACTCAAAATGAATGAAGGACTTGAATGTAAGACCTGAAGCCATTAAACTCCTAGAAGAAAACATAACAACACTCCTAGAAAAAAAGAAAAACCATAGGCAGTAAGCTCTCTGACATTTGTCTTAGCAACATTTTTTTTGGGCCAGTCTCCTCATATAAGGACAAGAAAACCTAAAATAAACAAATGAGACCACATCAAACTAAAAAGCTACTGCACGGTGAAAGAAACCATTAACAAAAATGAAAAGGCAACCCACTGAACGGGAAAAGGTGTTTGCAGGTCAAACATCTGATAAGGGTTAATATCCAAAGTATATAAAGAACTCACAGCACATAATATCAAACACCAACAAACACACAAAAAAATAATCTGATTAAAGATTGGGCAGGCATTTTTCCAAAGACATGCAGATGACCGACAGGTATATGAAAAGATGCTCAACATCATTAATCACCAAGGAAATGAGGTATCACCTCACACTGCTCAGATTTGCTACTATCAAACAGACAAGAAATATTAAGTGTTGGCATTGATGTAGAGAAAAGGGAACCCTCGTGTTCCGTTGGTGGGAATATAAAGTGGTGTAGCCACCAGGGAAAACCGTATGGTGCTCAAAAAGTTTAAAACAGAACCACCATACAATCCAATACTTCTACCTGAGGATATTTATCTGAAACAAAAACAAAAATGCCAATTCAGAGAGATATATGCACCCCCATGTTCCCTTCAGTGCTATTTACAATAGCCAAGATACGGAAGCAACCTATGTGTCCATAGATATCGGGATAAAGAATATACAGTGGGGGGGGGGGGGGTGTGTGAATGTGTGTGTACGAAATAGAACATTACTCAGACATGAGAAAAATGAAATCTTGCCACTTCAGACAACACAGACAGATCTAGAGTGTATTATGCTAAATGAAATATGTCAGAGAAAGACAGACACCACAGCAGTTTACTTACCTGTGGAATCTAAAAAACAGAACAAAAGAACAAACAAAACGAAACAGAAATAGACTTATGGATACAGAAAGCAAACGTTGGTTACCAGAGCAGGGAGGTGAAGGTGAACCAGGTGAAGGGGATTAAGAGGTACAGACTTCCAGTTATAAAATGAATAAGTCATGGGAATATAATTCAGCGCACAGGGAACAGTCAGTAATATTACAATAACGTTGTATGACGATGATGGTAACTAGACTTACCAGGGAGATTGTTTTTTAATGTATAAAAGTATCAAATCACTGAAATTAACAGGATATTATATGTCAATTATACTCGAATCCTAGAAAAATGTAATTTCTTTACCCATGGAGTTACCATGGTCCTTCTTCTCTTTGAGTAGATCTAAGACTCCATTAGGAGCCGTTTGTCTTCCGATTGTAGAACTTTCTTGATTTCTACAAGCACAGGTCAGGCGCTGATCAACTCTTTCAGCTTCGATGTGTCCAAAAAAGCCTTTCTTTCACCTTTATTTTTGACAAATACTTCTACTGGATACAGACTTCTAGATTTACAAGTGACATTTCCTTTCAGTACTTTAAAGATGTTGCTTCTCTGTTTCCTCACGTTGATTCTGAAGGGAAATCAGCCATTGTGTTTATTTTCGTTCTTCCCTGTGTAACGTGTCTTTCTCCTCTGGCCATTTCTAACATTTTGTCTGGAGACTGGTCCTGAGGAATCGGATTCCAATGGGCCTCGGGGGAATCTTCTTCGTGTACCGTGTGCTTGGGGTTTGCCGAGCTCCTTGGATCTCTGAGTGTATAGTTTTTGTCAAATTTGAAAATTTTTAGTCCGTATTTCAACTCTTCATTGATTTTGTTTGTTTGTTTTCCCATCTGTTCCTTTGGGGACTCCATTTGTATATGATGCTACCTGAAATATTTTTTCACTTCTTTTGGAATAGATTTTATTTTTTAGAGCCGTTTTTACCTGAAATGTTTTTTCACTTCTTTTGGGATAGATTTTATTTTTTAGAGCCATTTTTAGGTTTACAGAAAGTACACAGTGTTCCCATATACTCTCTTCACCCACCCCTGCAGTCTCATTATTAGCAAGTTGCATTCATGTTATATATATGTTTGTTACAATTTGTGAATCAGTATTTATACATTTTTATTAATTAAAGCTCATAGTTTACATGAAGGTTCCTTCTGTGCTGAAGAATGTCATGTAGGGGGCACCTGGGTGGCTCAATTTGGGAAGCGTCCGACTCTTGATTCTACTCGGGTCATGTTCTCACGGTTCGTGAGTTTGAGCCCCACATTGGGCTCTGCGCTGACAATGGGGAACCTGCTTGGGATCCTCTCTCCCTCTCTCTCTCTGCCCCTCCCCTACTCACACGTGCATGAGCGCTCTTTCTCGCTCTCTCTCTCTCTCTCAAAATAAATAAACTTAAAAAAAAAAAGAATGCCATGTAGTCACCATTAAGGTATCATCCAGAGGTTTCACTGCCTTAAAAACATCCTGTTATCCACTTATTCATCCCTCCTTTCCTCCCCTGGCGCCTCTGGAAACCACTGAACTTTTTATTATCTCTATAGTTTCATCCTTTCCAGAATGCATATGAGTGGGAATCCTACAGTTTTAACCTTTTCTGATTGGCTTCTTTCATTTCATGAGACACATTTAAGGTTCTTCCATGTCTTTTCATAACTTGGTAGCTTGTTTCTTTACGGTGCTAAATAATATTCCATTACATAGATTTACCAGAGTTTGTTTACTGTTAAAGAAAAAAATTAAAATTATTCTGATGCTTGTTAAAACGTAAAGGAAGACTTTATTCAGGGCTATTGTAATAGGACTTGTGACTATTCCAACAGGGGAGAGAAATTTTTCTCAACTCCAAGTATAGCAAGGAGATGTGGGGATTTCTAGCCAAAGGGCAGAGAGAGGGGGTCAGTGGATGGAAGATTACCAAGAGGAGACCTCCTGGCTGAAGGCAAGACAGACTCACACATCAAAGTAAGAATGAGCAACTTGATCAGGTGTCAGAATGGCCGGATGTCAAAGGGAGGGGAGGACTGAGTAGGAGTCTTACTAAAGCTGGGCTGGGGGAGGATAGGCAGAAGGTCAAGGTCAAGGAGCCTGACTAAAGTCAGGCAGAGTCTTGGTATTACCCATTTGCATACTTAAGGACCTCTTTGTTGCTTCCAATTTGGGCAATTATGAATAAAGTTGCTAAACAAGTTTGAGTCCAGGTTTCTGGGTCCTCCATCTGGGAACGTGAGGTAGTGCCCGGGAGCCACAGGGCTCAGCTGCTTTCTCCGGCTTCACGAGGATCGCTTCCCGCCACAGCCTGATGGTGGATCTGGACAACTATGGCTCTAACGTGTTTTGTCTGCTTCTTATTGTTTCAGATAACGGGGTGCATTCGACCCCTGCCAGTCCACGTTGGCCACAAGCAGAGGTTGCGATCAGACGCTATGAACTGCCATAAAGGAAGGAGGAAACAATCACTAGAATTTTTTTTTTTTACTTGGCCAAGGTCATAGTGCTGACTATTTACTAGGGGTCATGGGCGAGGCCACGGGGGTTGCTGCCGTGTTCCTGTCCTTGGAACAGAAAAGGGAAGAAGATCTTTGATGTGCAAGGTGACCAGCCTTGCTGATTCATGTGATATGGGGATAGGAAAAGATAGGATAAAATAGGCAGATAGAGAAGGATTAGGACCTGAGGTCCCTGGGGGGAAAGACATATTTTGGAACAATGCTGGGAGTGTCTGACCACAGAAACTGCCCCTCCCCTAGGCATAAGGTTCCTCTTAAGAATGTAAGAGACCCCACCTACTCCCCTTCAGGTTTCCCTCAGGAATGTGACAAAAGACCTAAGTATGGCCATAGGCCACCCCTCATACAATGGAAATGAGCCAATCAGGAATGGACCACCCAGCCCTTGGAGCTATCAAGCCATTAAGCTTGGAACCTGAGAAGGAAGCAGGGGGAAGGGGAAAGGGAGGGCTGACCAGAACCTTCTAAAACAAGGACCCTTGCCTATAGTCCTCAGGCATTCACTTTCAAAGGACCCTTCTCTGTAAAGAGAGCTTTCCTACCACCCTTACTTTCTAAACTTCTAATAAACGTGTGCCTGCCACTCATTTTGTGTCCCCTTCATTCTTTGAAGCAGCGAAACAATGAATCCTGGGTACTGAGGTAAAAAAATTCCTACTGTGGGGACACCGAGACCTAAGTCAAAGTCACTGAAAACCACGAAGAATGAGAATTCCCTGAGCCACCAATGGAGAGATTCTGAGGCCATTTCACCTAATGGATTATTCCATGAAAATCCCAACCCCGATCTGGAGGGACACTGGGGCACGTAGGAAGACCTGATGTGAGATGCCACCCCACGGGCCAGCCCCCATTCTGCTCAACTCTACACTATAGCTGTCACTGGGTAGCGTGACGGGTCACCCACCACCTGCTCTTACAAGCAGCCACCCAGTTCTTTACCAGCATCTACATAAACACGGTGAAACCGACTGTCAAGCGTCCGATAAAAGAATCTGAACGACCATTACAGTCATCATGTCTTCACAACAAGAAGTAAAATCAAATGGGAAAATAAATGTCATTTGGGCAACATGAGTGTCCGTCTCGTCACATGGGCGCAGCAATCACGTGTCTGCTGCACGTGTGCTCAGTACGAGTCGATGTCAGGAATATGAGCACGGGAGCAGCAAGAACAAACGTATGCAGAGTCAGAAGGTGGCACCAACAAGATGATGCAACTTCCACCCCCCCCGCAACACGTTCAGTGGCACCCAAAAGCAATCCACTCCACGACAAATTTCGAAAATGACAGGAGGAAGCATTTAACTCCTTGACCTGACGGGACACTCGAGACAGAAATCGCAGATTAACACACACGCAAGCATAGCTGTCTGAAGTTCCAGGTTCTTCTCTAAGTGGCACTTTGTAGACTGTAAATATGCTTCCGTGACACACTGTGAACATTTTCAGCCTGCCAAGTAAAAGGCACTCACTATGTCCTCCTGACTGTCAGATTTAGAGGTCTCCCTGCAAATTGCATTTATTTTAATTATTCAGGGTATCAACTTTTCATAAACTGCTGATTAAAGCCCATCTTTTTCTTCCTTTCTTAAGCACGCTCTCGCTCAGGTGCTGGGATTCATGAGCGTGTCACAGAGATGAAAATAGAGTTGGGAAAATGACTCGCTAGCAGAATGAACTGTAGTTTAACGTCTGATTGCTTACATCAAAGAGATCATATGCACAAATTCAGAAACACTTCTTAATTTGCTCGTGTTGTGAAGTTTTAAAGCAGCATCTTGCTACAGAACTTACAACGAAGCTCCCCCAGCTACCTGGGGCATAAGACAACAGTCAGAGTCACATTCTCCTTGTCCAGACATTATAGTGTGTCCATCTACCATAGGATTTGTAAGGCGAAGCTTAAAATAAATTTAAAAGGCTGTTTGCTAACTAGAGCCTAGCTGTGAGTTGGTTTTTCGGGGCTTTGTTCAATCTGTAAAATGATGCAATACGTCCAGTACGTATGACTTTTTCATGTCTGGGAATCTCAGACTCTGTTCCTCAGCTGACTTATAAAAATGTAATTGGGCCACCTGGGTGGCTCAGTGGGCTAAGAATCTGACTTCGGCTCAGATTGTGATCTCGCAGTTCGTGAGTTCGAGGCCCACATCAGGCTCTCTGCTGTCTGTGCAGAGCCCACGTCAGGTCCTCTATCCCTTCTCTCTCTCTGCCCCTCCCCTCCCTTGAAAATAAACATTTAAAATGTATATGTATATATATTAAATATATATATGCATATATATGTGTTATCTGTTTATGTATATATATGCATATGTGTATATACACACATATATATTATATACGCTAAGTTATATATGTTATATGTACATATATGTGTATATACATATGTTGGTAAAAGGAATACAGTCAATTCAGGATTTATTCACTGACAACAACCCAGCAACGTGTGACACACTCAAAAAAGTTTAAAATGATCCTTTTTTAATTTCACAAGGAATACACGATTAGACCTGTTGTGTTTCATTACAAGTCACCCCACACCTGGATGCCAAAGTTGTATTCCACTTCTGCTGTGGTCCCTCCTCCCTCCCCTTCTCCTCCTGGGCCCCCACACTGCCTGCCTCTAGGGGAGGAAAGAGCAGAGACAGGGCAGGAAGCAAACACAGTGGCGCTGAGGCACGGAAAGTCCGAGTCAGAGTATCAGTCAGTCAAAATCCAATCCACGTGCAGGACAACTTGAACTTTACACACTTGCTCTGACTGACTTCACATCTCAGCTCCAGAGACACAAGGCATTTTGAAAGCCAGTTAAGGGATGCTCTGACGTCCCCCGAGAAGCTGTCAGCAGTGCCAGAATGGACCCACGACAGGGTGTTCATGGGTTCTCAGCTGGTGGCGGTGTGCAATTTGTCATTGCCCGCCCCCGCGCCCCACCCCCCAAGCAGGCACAGAAGGAACAAAGCAGAGGAAACGTACTCACCAGCCTTGATGTGGACATCCTGACTTCTAATTTTCCCTGAAGGATTTTCAGCTGTGCAATAATAAGTATTATCATGGATTAAGGTACTAAAGCTTGAAGGAGGGAAGGGGAAAATTTGGAGAGTGCCGTTGGGGTGGACGTGGCGGATCCCGGGGACATCGTAGATCTCCTCGCCCGTTGCTAGGTACCATCTGAGAGACACAGGAGGGACGCCTGCAGCGGGGCAGGGCACCAGGGTCCCCGTGGTGCTCGCAAACACTACCTCTTGCAGAGATGCATTGACAAAGTAGAGGCTGGAGTGAAGGTCCTCACTGAAAACTACAAGAAGACAACACAACAATTGGTCAGGAAGGTGCACTCTCTGAACTTGGCCTTCAAGCAGCCTGGCCTCAGAAGGTTGTTTTGAGAAACAATCGCCAGGTTTGACTAAAATGAAATCATTCAAAAGTGCTCAACTACAGTCAGGGAGGCTGGTTCTAACGAATAAGGTACCAGCTTTGCTTCACACCGTGTACACACTGTGTACACACAGTTAACATCCTGGATCTTCACCCGTAATTGATTACTTACCAGCCCGTTCCCCGTGGCCTACTCTGTCTCCACAGTAATGACCACTACTGGGAGTCATGCTCTGTTTTGTATTCCTCTTTTGTTTGTCTCCCCTCTAAAACATACGACCCCTGAGAAAAGTGTCAGGATTCGCTCACACTGTCACCTAGAGCGCAGAGACTGATACCCAGCGGGCACTCAATAAGCACAAGCTAAAAGGATGAACGACTACATCCAGTTGCTAAGGCTAAATTGCTCTGGTTGGGAGGTACACCGAGACATATTCTTGAGTGAAATTAGTCACGATTTTTACAAATTAAAATATACGTTTGTCTGTAAAACATTTTTAAAAAGCATGACTGGTTTTCTACAAATAGCATCAAATCAACGGTGCATTTTTTTAATGTTTTAATGTTTATTTCTCTTTGAGAGAGAGAAAGAGAGCGCGACAGAGCATGAGTGGGGGAGGGGTAGAGAGAGACACACAAAGAAATCCGAAGCAGGCTCCAGGCTCTGAGCTGTCAGCACAGATCCTGACACGGGGCTCGAACTCACAAGCTATGAGGTCATGACCTGAGCCAAAGTTGGACATTTAACTGACTGAGCCACCCAGGCGCCCCTCAACAGTGCATTTTTTTAATAAAAAATGGGCAGTAGTGATAATGAGAACTTTGACGAAGTATCATTCAGTCCCACCGGCCTGTGACAGCTTCCTCTCCTGGTCCATCTTCCCATGTGCTGTACGCACATCTATGATTATTCTATGTAACAGTGCGTATACACAAACCACCCCATGCAACTGTCATAGGCTATGCTTCATTCTCTTAACATTGTTTCATATACAAAGTTCCATATTTCTATATAGACCTTATGCACAAGTAAATAGTGGATGCACATTTCATATAACATGATTCTCTAAACTATTTTCCTGATCCTAGTTATTTAAATTGTTTCTGTTTTCACTGCTACAAATAAGATATCTGCAAACCTATTCACATATATTTGGCTTTTTAATTCATTTACTGAGAGCCTGTGTTGTACTAACAGTCACAGTGTCATTTATAGAACAAAGGAAACAACTTCTGGAATCCAAAAATTAACCAAAGATTTTAAAACGCCGTGAAGACCTACTTCTCAGACATTGGTGCTTATATGTGACTTTCTAAAAAGAAATGCACACGCGGTCACATATTCATGTGAGAAAAGACGCCCTCGATACTTGGAATTAATCTCACTGGGCAGAGATGAGAATATCATTTACTGACCGCCTACACCGTACCAGGCAAAGCTGTGATACTCAAGGTGTTATTTAGTCTTGTGAACAGTAGCTCTGAGGGGAGCACAGGCTCCACTTTACAGAAGAGGTGGAGATTCAAAAGGGTCGTCACTTGACCATGGATGGATCCAGGGCGAGGCACTCACTCCGGAGGCTTCTTCTGAACATCCACCCACTTCCTGCTGCTCTCTCTCAGGGGCAGTGCCCGCCAGCTTGCCCACTGGAACCAGTGTGTCTCAAGCTAAGGACAGAGGGGACGCCATGTGTCCCACGATGGCGGAGAAAAAGCCACTTTGTAACCGCGATCGAGTCACTCAAAGAGAAGAGAGGCGGGGTGTTCGGCAAGTCGTAACTGGGACGGCTCTCTCTCCCGACCGTGACTAAAATCTTCAGCAATGCTCCATAAATCAGAATATGAAATGATTGCTAACTGAGAAATTGGCTCAGATCGGAAGCACAGCTAACAGTTAAACATTACAGCTTTCAACTCAAATAAAGATGCTGATAGTAGCGCTGTGATTTTACATTTGAGCTTTCTAGGAAGCTGACATCACCCCAAACACATTGTTAGGAGGGAGGCGACTGTCATTCTTGGAGGTTAATTAATTCTACCACGTTCTTTTTTGTTCCCGCCCCACCTTACTCTTGTGTCAGCTGGATTTGGGTAAATTTGAACTAAATAAAATTTAGTCATATCTGAATTCATTCCCTTGTCTCATAAAAGTAGCCTTGTTAAGAATTGTTAGTCTTTGAACACATGAATGTATGTGTGGAATATTTTATATATAAATGTGAAATTATTCAAATGCCTGCAGAAAAAAAAATGCAAAGTAAATGTTTAATCCTGGTGTAGTTAAGGAGATAAGTGACCCGCGGGGGATTACTGTCACTTCTCCTTACATTTTTTTTAAGGTATTTCGCTTGAGTCTTTGGATTTCACACCACTGGGTTTAATAGCATAACATAAACTCATTCTTTAAGATACGTATCATATGGCCACAGGCAAAAAAAAAAAAAAACACAAAAAACTACATCCAGCAGCTTCTGTGTCTTCCATCTAAGGGACCATCCATCTGCTTAAATACTACTGCTGCACACACTCTAAATACAGCAGCATTTGCTTCCTCCAGTAAGGGCACAGGCAATCTCGCTGTGAATCACGTGCGTGTGAAAGTTCCCAGAAACTAACTGCAGTTTAGTAACAGGAAGCTAAACAAAACATTTGGCATAATCTTGCTCCAACATGCAGCATATAAAATCCTGGGGTACTGACACTTAGGACACCGAAGGAAGGGGCTTTGGAGGATTGTTCTTTCGCGTACAGATTTCTCCATGTTTTACAACGTTATAACAGATGGTGTGAGCAGCGCTCTGGTGACAACAGAAAGAAGAATGTTACACGAGAATGAAAAGTAAGTCTAGGGGCGCCTCGGGGGCTCAGTCGGTTAAACGTCTGGCTTCAGCTCAGGTCATGATCTCGCGGTTCGTGGGTTCGAGCCCGGCGTCAGGCTCTGTGCTGACAGCTCAGAGCCTGGAGCCTGTTTCAGATTCTGTGTCTCTCTCTCTCTCTGACCCTCCCCTGCTCACGCTGTCTCTCTCTCTCTCTCTGTGTGTCTCAAAAATAATCAAACATTAAAAAAATTTTTTTTAAAGGAATCACAGGTCACAGTGGGTCTAGAGAATGAAATGGTGGCATTCAGGCTGCCAGCTGTGTTCACATTCGCGATCTGGGTTCTGGGTACCCTGATGCGCTAAGCAAATAAAAATGTCACCAAGCTGTACGCTATGATATGTACACCCTTATGTATATATTCCATACTTCAATTAAAGTTAAATATGTTTAAAGAAATGAAAAAGAGAAAAACCATCAGGAAGTTAAAGAGGAAATTACGAAATCAGGAGCCAAAATCACAGAGAGAATGATGCATTAGAAAGAAAAAGACAGTATTTTAGGAAGCCAACCAGTTGTTTTCAACAGTGTCAGTTGCTTCAGAGAAATCAGAAAACATTAGAACCAAAACAGACCATTAGATGTGTAAATTGGGTATATTCATTTTGAATGGAAATGCCATTTAGGACTAAAATATTTTTATTGATTTTAGAGGAATTAGCGAATGGCTATGCTTAGTAAAATGAACTGCTTCTGTAAAGGTCTCCTAAAATGAAAAGGGATATAACTTAGCCTTAGGTAAATATTATCTAGAAAGCAGAACCCTTCACTGATTCAGAGACTACAAAATGTTTTCATGTTTGAATAAATGTTTTGAAATTTAGTGTCATCTTGATTGGATGATCTGAAAGCAGATAAATGAATGGTCTCATAATGACTTGGAAAGCATTCAAGTTATTCCATAAAATAACTCCAAGTCAGGCTCTAAAAATGTGCTCATATTGTATATGCACTGAATTCTGATGTATTTCAATTATTCTAACTATTCCCCAACACTGAAGCAATGGTGACATTGTTCTCATGAATAAGAGCTGGGCTAAACTTCACAGGGTATCAAACTTTTAAATACAAAATTCCATTTCTATCCATGATAAGCCAGAACAAACAAACAAAACTCCAGGCACTAGATTTACCTTCTCATAAGTAGTCATTCAGGTGATACAGAACAGTAGTACACAAAAGAAGGCGATAAATAAACAAGGTGGGCCCTCCAAGGGCTCAGCTTAGTGCCTGGAGACAGTTCCCAAATCCTCCCAAAAGGAGGAAACCCAAGTACAACTTGGTGGGATTTCGGAGCTGAGAAGAACAAATACGAGGTGTGGGAGCAGGCCAAGGCTGCCAGCCTTACAAAGCAGAGAGAAGGAAGCTGCACAGATGGGGAGCTCCAGAGACCCAGAGAAGGTTTCCTTGGACGAGTCTTTACACACAGCTTTAGCTGTGTATGGATGTTTGCATGTATGGGAGGAAACGGCTCATGCTGGATCAGAAACACCAGAAAGGAACAGGTGGAAAATTCCTGAAGCTCATATGAAGGAGAGACTGATTCATAGTCTAGCCAGGGAGGGCGGAAAGAACTGATACAGGGATATCAGATAAAGTACTCAGAAGTGTATCAGCATAACAATTGGGGGCCACATTCATCATTACAGAGCCTAAAAGCGATCCCAGGATGGATCTCAGAAGGAATGAAATTGATTCCAAGTAACTTAACTGGCCGGCAAACACATTTCAATACCACTTAATGGAAAAGAAAAAAATCTAATAATTAATCATGTAAGATTTTAAATGCCTGGTATTCAGTAAAAAATTGGACACAAGCAGGAAAATATGATCCATTATCAGGAATAAATTCATTCAATAGAAACAGACACAGAAATGACAGATGATAGAATCAGTGGGCAGGAACATTAAATAGCTATTATAAATAATCTCCCAATATTTTCAAGGCAGCAGAGAAAACCAAGGGCATATTGATGAAATAAATGGAGACTATATAAATAGCCAAAGTGAAACTTCTTGAGATTAAAATACAATACATGAAATGAAAACCATGCAAATGAAGTGAGTAACAGATTAGGCCCAGCAGAAGAAATTATCAGTGAACCAGAAGATGGAGTATTAGAAACTACACAAATTAAAATCAAAGGAAAATGGTTCTAAAGACCATAAACAAAAATCAGTGAGATGTGGGGGCTATATGACATGACTTAGTATATGTGCAATTAGAGTTCCAGAAGAAGAAAGTGAGATAACATAATTTGAAAAACTAACATTCAAATTTTTCAACATTTAATGAATCCTGGCACTCTAAATCCCATAAATATCCCATAAATTCAATGAACCACAAACAGAAGAAATATGAAAAAAAATCACACAATTGTAAATAAATTTATGAAGTCCGATGATAAAGAGAAAACTCTTACAGGTAGCCAGATTTTTAAGTAAAATACACACTACATACAGAGTAAAGACAAGGATGATGGCTGACTTCTCAGAAACAATGCAAACCAGAAAACAGTGAAACAAAAAATTAAAACATTATTTAAAGAGAATAAAGAAGTAAGCCTGCCAGAAAAAATTCTATACACAGCCAAAAGAAAAAAAGAAAGAAAGAAAACAACCCTTTTACAAATAGGGCAAAATGATAATGATTTTTCACACATCCATAAGCTAAGAGGACTCAATGACAGTAGACAAGCAATTATAAGAAATGTTAAAGGAAGTCTTTGGGGCAGAAGGAAAATGCCAGATAGACATTTATGACCTCACAAAAGAAATGAAGAAAGGCAAAAAGATGGTATGTATGTAAGTAAAAATTTTAAAAATATGTATTCCTCATTTTAAAAGCAACCATCAAAAGACAATTTACTGTTTACAGCAAAAGTGATACTAACATATTATGGGATTTGTGACATATATAGAGATAACATCAATGACAGTAGGAGCACACAGGCAGGTGGGAAGAGGAAATGAAAATCTACTGCTATAATTTCCTCTACGACACATATAGCACTACACTGGAAAGTATGCCGTGTTAGTTTCAGTATGATAAACCCTAAAGCAACCACTTAAAAAAGCAAAAGGTAAATCAAAGCAAAACTTAGATTTTAATCCATTCGAGATAAAATTGATCATTAAAAAAATACTCCATTCACCCAAAAGTAGACAAGAAGAGAAAGAAAACAGATGGAATGAATAGGAAGCAAGTAACAAGATAATAGATTTAAATCTTAACAACTGATATTCACATCACATATAAATGGGTAAACATGGGGTGCCTGGGTGGCTCAGTCAGTTGAGTGTCTGATTCTTGATTTTGGCTCGGGGCATAATCCCAGGGTCGTGGGATCATCCCCATGTCGGGCTCCATGCTGAGCGTGAAGCCTGCTTAAGATTCTCCCTCTCTCTTTCTCCCTCTCAATCTCTCTCCCTCTCCATCCCTCCCTTTCTCTCCCATGCTCATGTCTCTCTCTCTAAAATACATACATACATACATACATACATACGTACGTACATACATACATAAATACATAAATAGCTAAACCCTCCAATTAAAAGGCAGAAATTGTCAGACTGGATGAAAAATCAAGACCTAACTACTATCAAGGAGAAATTCCTTTTTTTATTTTTTTATGTTTTATTTATTTTTGAGAGAGAGACATAGCATGAGCAGGGGAGGGGCAGACAGAGAGGGAGACACAGAATCCAAAACAGGCTTCAGGCTCCGAGCTGCCAACACAGAGCCCCATGCAGGGCTCAAACTCTCAACTGCAAGATCATGACCTGAGCCGAACAAAGTCAGATGCTTAACCAAATGAGCCACTCAGGTGCCTCCAGGAGACATTCCTTTTAAAATATGAAGAAACAGGTAGATTAAAAGGATAAATGAAAATCCCATGCTAACACCACTCTAAAACAATAAACACGCTGGAACATCAGGTGTTGGAGAGGAGGCAGAAGAAGGGGAACCCTCACGCACTGCTGGTGGGAATACACATTCATACAGCCACTGTGGAAGAGTACAGAGGTTCCTCAAAAAGTTAAAAATAGAATTACCTTATGATCCAGCAAATATTTACCCAATGAATACAAAACTACTAATCCAAAGGGAACACGCACACCCTCGTGTTTACTGCAGCATTATTTATAATAGCCAAGATACTGGAGCAGCCCAAGTTTTCATAGATTGATGGATGGATAAAGAAGATGTGATGCACACACACACACACACACATGCACAAACGCGCGCACACACACACACACACACAAATCACACAATTACTCAGCCATCAAAAAGAATGAAATCTTACCATTTGCAATGATGTGAATGGAGGTAGAAAGTATTATAGTAAGTGAAATATAGGTCAGTCAGAGAAAGACAAATACCATATGATTTCACTCATATATAGAATTTAAGAAATAAGACAAATGAGCAAAGGGGAGAAAAGAGAAAGAGAGAGAGACAAACCAAGAAACAGACTCTTAACTATAGAACACACACTAATGGTTACCAAAGGGGAGGTGGGTTGGGGGGATGAGTGAAATGGGTGAAGGGGATCAAGGGGTCCACTCATCAGGATGAGCACCGGGGGTTGTATAGAAGTGTTGAATCACTATATTGCACACCTGAAACTACTACTACACTGTATGTTAAATAACTGGAATTTCAATAAAAACTTAATTAAAAAGAAGACAATACGAAATTTTTGTAGGATCTGGAGTCACTGAAACTCTCTTTTATTATGGTGGGAGTGTAAAAGTATACAATGACTTGGGAAAAGAGTTTGGCAATTCCTAATAAAATTAAACACAACAAAATAAAAATTAACAGGTAGATTCAAAGCAAAAATAGTTTTTTAAATCCCATGCCAACACAACTCAAAAAAAAAAAAAAGATGCTGGAGTGGCCATATTCATGTCAAAATAGATTTTGGGATAAAGAATATGACAAGGATGGCCATTTCCTAAAGATAAGTGATCGATTCATCAAGATGACACAAGAATCCTAAATATTTTGTGCCTCATAAGAGAATTCCACAAAGTACCTGAAGGAACTCTGCTGGAATTACAGGCAGCAACAGCAAAATGAAAAGAACTGAGAATGATGTTGCTTTCTTATTTAGCACTAACCTCCATGGGGGCAGCACAGATCTGGGGCCCCTTGCGGGAATGCTTTTGCTCAACGTGCTACTATTCGTTCTTTGAATCGCAGCTCATACATCAAGTCCTTAGAAATGTATTCCTGGGGGGCGCCTGGGTGTCTTAGTCGGTTAAGCGTCCGACTTTCGCTTGGGTCATGATCTCGCGGTTCGTGGGTTCGAGCCCCGCATCGGGCTCTGTGCTGACTGCCAGCTCAGAGCCTGGAGCCTGTTTCAGTCTGTGACCCCCTCTCTCTCTGACCCTCCCCTGCTCACGCTGTCTCTCTCTCTCCTAGAAATAAATAAAACATTTAAAAAAAAAAAAAAGAAAGAAAGAAATGTATTCCTGGTCTTCCACCTCCCAGACTGGACCCCATGTCCCACCTCTGCTTTCTACGTGATTTGCTCATAATTCCCTTCTTAGTTGTTTGGTGTGTACCCCACACCAAATTGTCATCCACAAGAGAAGCACTATATATACATGATGCAACCTTACTCCTGTTACATGGTGTGCTGACTGGTATATAATAGAGGCTCTCAAATTTTTATTGAATGAATAACTAAATGTTCAAAAGAAAAATATTATGACTTTCATTCTGTGTGTGGCCCAAAAAAAATCCTTTTAAGGAACAATATTTAACCTGTATTTCATATGCATCATCTATTACCATCAAAATTCCATTATATAGATGTCAAGGGACAATAAGAATGAGTAGCTGAGAAAAGAATTTCTCAGATATTATAAGAACATGTATATGAGATTTAGCTACCATGTGTAAAAACGTTCTTTTTATCCAATATTTGTACTGATTTTTCAACAAGGAAACAAAAGCTCAATTTTGCAATGTATTTTACAAGTCTCTGGAGGAAAAAAATAAGAGAAATGTTAATGTTTTTGCTCAGAAAATGTCTACATATTGTTTGCAATATCCTCCTGGAGAAGTATTTCTGTATGTGGATAGGGAATTCATTTTAGAGATAAAGTCTCTCTGTCCCTTTGGATGGATGAAAGTCAGTCTCAACAACATGGCTGGCAGTTAAGTGTACATTTTTAGAGAAGAATACAGACACTGCAATGAATAATATGTATGTAGTTTGCTAGGTTCCGGTATTTACATTTAAAGCTCAAAGTTTTCCAAAGGCATGGAAGCGGCCAGAGATCTGGAAGGAGCAGAATGCATTCCGGGAATGATGATCACAGCATTGAAGCACAAGCATCATCCAAAATGATGTAAATGACTCCTCAGCATTTGGCAACATTTGGGGACAAATTCAGGAACACAAGTGGAACAAATTAATGAAAAAAGTGTGGCTGCAGACTCATATGAGGAATTATAAATGAAGAAAATCGTCAGAAAAAGAGAGTGGGAAATAAAGCTAACATCATAAAGATGCTGACAGAATTGTTTCCTGAAGATTAAAAGAGTAGGAGAGAGAGAGAAACTACTACAAAAATGAGTGTCCAAAATCACTGCAGTGTGAACCAGAAACCAACAGAACAGCAAAGCACTAAAATAAAACCATCAAAGAGAGGGCTGAAATGAAATTAACTGAAGCCAACTGAATTACCTGTCGTATGATTAAAGAACAAAATAAATTAAAGCCAGAGAGATTGCAATGGGACCCCAACAGAAAACTATAAAATCTAATTCCAGAAATGAAACCTTAAGCTCCAGTATTAAGTGAAAACATTGAAGTGTAATGATAAAAAAATTTCTTTAAAAATTCTTCTTAGGCTGATGGGGATGGAGGGGAAGGGGGGTGATGGGCATGGAGGAGGGCACTTGTGGGGATGAGCACTGGGTGTTATATGGAAACCAACTTGACAATAAACTATTTTTAAAAAATTCTTCTTAGTTAATCTCATTGTTCAGCATCATTTTCTTTTCTAGAACTTCACTGAGTTCAGGGCCACTCAATTTTCCATTTTGCCCTGGCCTAAGGACTTCTGTAAGCCTACTTTTTAAAGTAATGTATTTTTCCAGGTAATTCACAGATTTCCTTTGTGTTTCAGTAATAAAATGAATAACCATTCCAAATACTGCAAGTGTAGCCTAAGTGGTAAGTGACCACAGTCTTTTCAATTAGAAGGATTCTCAGAGGACTGACTCTAGTCTAACCTGGTCCCTTAGGTTCACCAGCCTGTTCATTGGCTTCCTTTCATGTGGCTTTCTTTAGCTTTTTCCAATATGTTACACATGGCAACTCATCCAGCACCATTGCCAACTCATGGCTGCCGCCATCTTACCTCCTTCCTCTTTGTCCTTAGGATTATGTGTAAATGCCTTTACTATCATTTGAGTAGAGTTTCAGCAGCAGGATGAATGAACAGTGACAGAATAAAGATGTTCAGTTGCCTTCTCTTAGCAGCAATGCCTACTATCTCCAAAGCAGTGATGGGAGGAACCAGGGTCTGGGTTCCAGGTATGATACACCCCTCTCTCTTCCCACGCAACACTGGGGAATATTGCACAGAACTCACTTGTCTCCATCATCTATGCCTTCATACCAGCTGATCTAGTTTTTCTCACTTTCTTGCCCTTGCTTCGTCAAGATATTGCTCCTTTATATATGACTTTATTCATTGCTAAAACATTTATACCATGTATGCAACAAAGCGGACATTATCACCCTTGTATACCATCTGCTTACACAGCACTGAGTACATAGATAATGCAGTACACACTTAACTACACTCAAATCAGGTCTCCGTTGGCATAGAAAGGCATTTCTTTGGACAAAAGGTGCCATCTTCCTTAGGGTCCTCCATAGTTGAAACCTGATGTCTGACATATAACAGTATGAAGGTCAAGGACCTGATCTTTCACCTCTGACCTTGGTGTGCCCATNCTCAGTATTCAAGAGTTTTCATGGTTTGCCTCCCTCCCCCTCCCCCACTATTTCCCCCCTTTATCTCCCCCTTGTTTTATTTATTTCTGAGACATAGAGAGACAGCATGAGCAGGGGAGGGTCAGAGAAAGAGGAAGACACAGAATCCGAAACAGGCTCCAGGCTCTGAGCTGGCTGTCAGCACAGAGCCCGATGCGGGACTCAGACCCACGAACTGTGAGATCATGACCTAAGCCGAAGTTGGGTGCTTAACTGACTGAGCCAACAAAGGCATTTTTAGATAATGCAAACTCAGATATTTTATCTCTCATGTACCCTATTCAGAAAGCTACTAGAATGAATAAATAAAGCAGCAAACCAAGGGAGAGGAGTATATGATGTACAGAGGAAACAGAGTCTCAGATGCAGGTGAAGAATTCCAGAAAAGCAATTTCCAGAGGGACATTCAAAGATTCCAAGAGACAGGGTGCCTGGGTGGCTCAGTCAGTTAGGCATCCAATTTTGGCTCAGGCCATGATCTCGGTTCATGGGTTCAGGCCCCGCATCAGGCTCTGTGCTGAGAGCTCGGACCCTGGACCCTGCTTCAGATTCTGTGTCTCCCTCTCTCTCTCTGCTCCTCCCTACTTGCTCTCTCTCTCTCTCCATCTCTCAGAAATAAATAAACATTTTAAAAAATTGTAAGAATCCAACTTAACAGTGGTAGAGTGGAAACTAGCCTAGACTTGTGCAGTAAGAAGGCTCCCAGACACATTTTAAAAATAGTAACATTCAAAGACCCTGATGTATCAGAATGTATTAAAACGAGTACTTAGTCCCGTTAGAGAATTCGGGGGGGATGATTTAGTTACACATGAAGTGAAGACTAAGTAAACAAAAAAGTCAGTGATTATTAATCCCAGGGAAAACACGAAGCTCTAACAGAAAGGAAAAGCGTTCATAAGGTGCTATGTAGCTCAGCTGTAGCTAATATTTACATGGTTATAATAATGTAAACCCTAAATATTGATTTAACCCAAAATGGTAATATTATAAGAGAAAAGCAGAAGAAGACAGGGAGGGCATTCATAGTCCATAAAATTAAGTTAAACAGATACCTGGCCATCAAAACGTTAAGAATTTCAGTGTAAACAGAGAATTTGAAAATACAGATGTCGACTACTAGGTGAAAAAGCTTAAAAACAAACAAACAAAAATACAGAAAGCAAAGTCAGTAGGAGAATGTGCTTCCAGAGAGTGTGTTTCATTCCATCACATGAAGCAGCAGCCCTAACCAACCCTTACGTGTGCCTAATAGCACCCCAAAGACTGTGAATGATGGAACATAGTGGGTAGGAATCCCACCCACACAGCCTTACTTGGGACTCTCAAACATTTAAGACTTCAGAGGGGGAAATCTGTTGACTGAAACTCGGGTACATGGTCGCTCTGATTTCCTGGTTCCATCACACCCAATTTCTGGGGTCCAGCATTCGGAACATGTCAAGTTCTCTTACCTTCCTCCTCTTCCATGTGATTCTTTTTCACATTTGTTAATATTTCAGAAAGAGATAAATTAGAACCACACAGGGTACTTACAAAAAATATCAGCTCTGTAAAATATCTGGTTTTGAATAGAAGAGCTAACGTCCATCCATTCTTAGAGTCGCTGGGTGCAAACTTTCAACGTCCCTCTTTTTTTCAGTCCTAACGATCGCTGCATCAGGAGGTCCATTAGTTATACCTCTAAAGTATAAAGCTCACCTTGCCTTCTCTACTGGCCATCTCTCCTGCCGCTTCCCTGGTCCAAAACACCACCTCTCTCCCGTGGATTGTCACAACGACGCCCCGTGGTGCTCTCTCGGCACCCACTTTTGCCCACCTACGCACACACTGATCCATCAGCCAGAGGATCCAGGCAAACCCATCAGGTCGTCTCTCTCCTCTGCTCAGAACCCTCCAGGCCTCCATTCTCTGGCACAAAAGCCACTGTTTTCCTATGATCCATGCTCACTGTTCCTTCTCCACTGGCACCTCCTGCTCGTCCCCATCCCCTGGCTCCTTCCACTCCAGCCCCTAGCCCCGACAGCACCCCCACAGCCGCTCCCTCTGCCTGGGATGCCCCTCCCCCAGAAAGACTTCTCCCGTCTTCCAGAGCCCGGCCTGCTCACTGGGGTTTGCTCTCACCCCGAACTCCATCCCGGGGAATCTTCCCAGCTGCCCTCCTCCGTGGTCTCTCTGCACAATGTTGATCACTTCTTAGCATGATTCATAATTTACTTATTCGTTACAGTTTTGTATTATATGTCTCCCTGCTTCCTTAAAGTTTCAGTTCCTAAATGGTCAACGTTCAGTTGGTTGAAGTCCCAGGTAGATCGCTGATCCCTCCCAACAATTTCCAGCATGCAGTCGAATCCCAAGAAGTACGTTTTGAATTCATGGCTGCCTGATTAAATTCAACCAATTATAAACAAATAAATCTCAGTGAAATATAACATTCTAAAATTAGGCTTTCATGATAGATGATTATTAACTGCACCTGTGCTTTTACAGACCATTTTGTCCATAGCAACGCATTTTCTCCCACCCACCTCCACCTCCAACCCTCTCTTCTCCCCTTTCCTCACTCCTCCCTCCACCCTTCCCCCCTCTTCCCCCTTCCCCCACCCCTATCCTTAACTCGCCAAGGGGTTTTATACTGGTACACCCTGTATGAAGTCAGAAAACAAAGGCCAAAAAGAAGGATAGGAGTCAGTTACCCAAGATCTCATGTTTGTGCTCTGGGCAGTACAAAGATGAGAGCGTGTCCCCTTTCCTTAGTGGCTGCACCCGAATACGACATTATTGTCATTTCAACTTAGCTTGCTCCCCTCACATCTACCTAGACAGCATCACCAAGTGCGTTACTAAATTTTAAATTCTGTTAAATCGACCATTACTGCTTTTGTTTTGGGCGTAGGTGAATGACTGATATTTCCTGAATATGAATTATGTTAAGTATTTGGATATAAAACAAATCCTCAAAGCAAATCTTGCAGCCATTACTGCTACGTTCACATTAGAGATGAGAAAGCAGATGAAGTTTGACCTCTGCAGTGAGACACCGACCTGGGGTTCGCTCACAGGAGCCATTTCAGCGGGGGCTGCGTTTGGACCCAGACTCCTCCAAGAATGAGGGGCATATGCTGGGTGCGCTTTCTCAGAAGGGAGGGAAAGGCACCTGCCTTTCTGTGTTCAGCCCTCCTCCTAAAGGTCAAAATCCCCAAGCTATACACCTCTCATCAAAACATCACTGCAGAATAATGACTTACAATTCTCATCATCAGACGGGCTTGTCTTGGTGCTCTGCATTTCCTGGGGCTCGCTCCAAAGCCTTCTAAATCCCCTGCAGAGTCAGGCTCACCCATGACAGCCTTCACCTGAAGCCACACAAAAACTGAAACAAGCAGATCTCTACCACCGAAATGTCTTTGAGTATAGCTCTTCTTTCTTTTCTTTTCTTTTTCCTTTGGTTCTAGAAAAATCTGAATTATCTACATTGGTATACTTCTTCTCCAAAATTAAAACCGTGGTTTCCTCTAAAGGCATCCTCTAGGCCTGAAGCCATGGTGAAAATATAGCATGTTTGAGATACATAGGAGCATTGATGCTAATTCACAATCGCACCAGGTTTCTCTCCCTGTAGGGACCAAATCTCAGTTGGCGTTTATTAATTTTGACAGTTTGCTTATCACGCTAGAATGGATTCGCTGAGTCACGGAAACTTCCCTAAAAAGAGAATCACATCCTCCTTGCTATTAAGTATTTATAACAGAATGGGGTTTGAGCATTCTCGGCGAAACCTGCCGTACTGTTAATAACCCCAGAACCTAAGAATTGTGGGTTGGGTTTCACCAAGCGAAGAGCCCACAGCCACTCATAGTCCCTCTGCTAATATACCTAATATACACCAACCAGCTGTGTAATGGGCCCAAGCACCCCCTGGGGCACAGAAGAAAGTCATAAAATAGAGTCCATTATCCCACACTGGAAATTTGACTTGATTCGGATTTGACACTTCATTTAGAGAAATGTCCTGGAGGCACATCTTTTCTAGAAGGTTGGGGTTGGACTGGGTGGCTGGCTGTTGCCACATTAATTCTGCAGAGCGCTTCTAAACTTAAAGGAGTAAGACTTTTAAAATATCCCCTTCATGATGACTTCAGAAAATCAAATTGAGTTGTAACGTCTGAAAGTTATTACTGGAACGTTTTAAATTAAACCAACACAGCCTCGCGCATTTCCAAGAGGGAGCTTGAGGACACTAGCAGCCACAGCATTTCCCAGTGCCGGGTAAAAATCAAATCTTACGTGTAAAGACAAAAGAGCTCTAACCTCCGATGGTACGATAAGGGGGGAAAGAAGAGCCACACAGCCCGTCAAAGGACCACAAGTCTGGCGCGCTCTTGATCCTCTTACGTCTGACTCCATAGAAGAATGGCCTGGTGTGAGGTTTCCAGAGCAACGCAAAGTGCAGGAGAGAAGGAGAGAGGAGACTGGAACCCAGACTCCAGCTTCTAGGTCCGTAATTTCTTCATTTTCATATTTAGGTATATCTACAGTATGTTCACAACACAGCGCGTGCAATTCACTCGTGATTAGGAAGCCCAACGTGGGCACCATTACTAAAAAGAGTTGGGATGAGCACTGGGTGTTATATATAAACCAACTTGACAATAAACTATTTAAAAATTTTTTTAATAAATAAATAAATACTATAAAGCAAGTCTACTATTAGAAAAACTTTAGCCAATAGAAAGTAAACTTATGATTCTAAGTAACCATCACAAGAAGAGTTTTCATATTTCCTTATTTTGACCAACAGTACACAATTAAAAACCAAAATAATGTAAATAGTTTTTAACTGTTTCTTTAAAACACAAGAGGCCAGTAAACTAGGAAAAGGTCAGAGGCAATGAATCTAAATTTCACCCAGGAACGTGTGGACAAGGATGTGAGCCACAAGTATAAATGTCTGAGGAAGTATTTAGGAATGGATCGAAGTCAACCTTACAGAAATTCTGAAGTATCACGCCATTAGATTTGTCCTAACCTTGTCATATTTAATATTTTTATTATTTAAACAAAGATAATGTAGTGACAGGACCGATAACGTTCACAAGAAGTAACGTTCATCGAAGAGCATGCCAGATGCTGTTCATTATCTCCTGTGATCCTGCACCAGTCCCATGGGGGAGGCGCTATTGTTATCTTGATGACACAGAGAGAGGAGAGACAGGGCACTAAGAAGTCACACTCCTAGTGGGGCCGGGGAGAGAGGATGTATAAGTCACCTCTGGCAGCCGTAACAAAACACAGACTTGGTGGCTTAAATAACAGACATCTCTTCTCTCAGAGTCTGGAGGCTGAAAGTCCAAGACAAAGGGGGCAGCAGGCTTGTGCTCTCCCGAGTCCTCTCTCCATGGCTTGCAGATGGCCAGATTCTCGCCGTGTCCTAACATGGCCTTTCCTCTGTGCGTGTGCACCCCCGCTGTCTCTCTGTGGATCCAAATTTCCTCTTCTTACAAGGACACCAGTCAGATTCGATTGAGGCCTCCTGTTAACTGAATCGCCTCTTGAAAGGCTGTGTGTCCACCGTAGCCACTTCCTGAGACGTTAGAGGCAATGGCATCAGCATATGAATGTGTTGGGGGAGGGGCACAATTCAGCCCATACCACAAGGAGGTATGAGGAGAGACAACTCAGGACAATGTGGCAGAAGAATCTTGAAGATTCTGCAACCACTGCAATGAACAGGAGGATGAGATGTTCTCTGTGGCCCCAGAACCCTCCAGAAGGAAGTTCAAGGCAGGCTGATTTTGCCTCCGTGTAAGGTAGAATGTTCTGACGTTTAGAACTGCCCATGACTGAGGCTAGTGGTGTAATTTTGGGGGGGAGAGGTTGGTGGTGCATCTGAGGGCACTGAAGGTTGATTAGACAAGCTTTAGTTCTTACACCTTTCTATTAAGATGCATGAAATAACTGGGGCGCCTGGGTGGCTTAGTCGGTTGGGCGTCCGACTTTCGCTTGGGTCATGATCTCGCGGTTCGTGGGTTCGAGCCCTGCATCGGGCTCTGTGCTGACTGCCAGCTCAGAGCCTGGAGCCTGTTTCAGCCTGTGACTCCCTCTCTCTCTGACCCTCCCCTGCTCACGCTGTCTGTCTCTCTCTCTCTCTCTCCTAAAAATAAATAAAACATTAAAAAAAAATTAAAAAAAAAAAGATGCATGAAATAACTAAAGAGATGCATATTTCCCTGCCTTGGAAAAGACATATTGATTCCATACCTTGATCGCCGTCAAAAAGAAAACGACTGGTTCAAAGTGGTGATACGAAGGCCAAGTGCCTAAGCCAGGACTTCATACCTAACCCAACCTCAGGTCCAGAAATGTAGTCTCAACCTGGGAGTCAGGAATTTTCTGGCCAGTTTGGAGGAGGTGACCTGTCTCCTGGGCCTTCTCCATCCCCCAGGGGAAGGGGAGGGACTCTGCAGGATCAGACCCCCCACCCTTCCCCCTGAGGGAATGCAACCCAGCCGGAAACAATCCTTCTGGTTCCTATAAAAACCTTGCATTTTGTACAACTTGAGCTCCCCTTGCTAAATGGGGAGCAGCCCAATTCAAGAATGGATTAGTAAAGCCAGTGGGATCTTCAAATGACTCAGTTGAATTTTTGTTATTTAACATCTCCTTGGAAGCTCCTTTTCCAAGTGATGTGAACAAGGCTCCTGTAATGAATGACGTACTAGCCCTAGCTTCTAAAATAGTTTATAGAATTATTGAGATCACTTCAAATGAGCATGCTTTGCAAAATACGTTGCTTTGGCCCCCAAACCAGTCCTAATTAGCTACACGTATCATATAACTGGAAAACTGTAGTTTGAATCCAAGATAAAAGCCTAAGAATGATGAATAAAAGACACTTTTTCAGAGGAATCACATGTGAAGAAGGTAATCGATGCAACTATTATCACTTTTTAATGGCACCTTGCGCTAGCTCAGACTGGGCTTGGAGCCAGCAGCACAGATAGGACTTGCTATTCTTGCCACTGTTTTAATAAGATCCATGTGTCTGGCAGGTCAGACGAATGCATAAAACGCTTTGAAGGAATCACATTGACAGCTAAATATTTATGGGGAAACGTTCACACCCATTATTCTTCCAATATCTGAAAAAATGTTNGGTGCACGTAGGCCCTCGAGGGGCACCAAGCCAGGGGGCCGCTGCCCCTGTAATAATCCACAGGTGACAGTCATTATGAGAAGGGAGGGTGGAGAAAATGGGAGGGAGGAGGCCAACCCAGGGAGCTGGGTTGAGTAGAGAAGGCAGTGGACCCTACGTGCTGGGATCAGGAAGGGCTCTGGGAAGGAAACTCTGCCTTTTCTTCCATTGGGAGGGGCCCCATATTGGAGGAGAGCTTCTCGGCTGGGGGGCTATTTCGTGCCCCAGGAACAGTGGCCAATGCCCACAGACATCACTAGTCACAGCAGAGTCGCATGGTGCCACGGAGTCTAGTGAGTAGAGGCCAGGCGTGTGCTAGACATCTACAGTGCACGGGACAGGCCCCCGCAACACTTACCCAGCCCCGAACACCAGCGGTCCACGGCTGAGGAAGCCCACGCTACAGTGTAACACACAGGCGCTTTGGGACCCTCCCTCCCTCAGACCAGAGGTGAGCTGGGAGACACAGGTGTCACATCCCCTTCTCTTCCCCTCACCTGCTGGCACTGGTCTCCCGGGAAGGGAGCGCCTCCTCCTCTGGTCTGCTCTCACCGCCATGGTAACCCGAGCAGGGTCCAGCTCCCCAGTAAGATGCTTAACCAACTGAGCTACCCAGGACCCACCCAACTTTGTAGAGATTTAATAAATAAGACTGAAACGAATAAGCTGGTGCAGAAAACATGTGTGCTATTTAAGATTATAACCTTGGAATGCAATATAGGAGAAAATGCCCAGACATCTGGTTTGAGTCGTGGCTCTGCCTCTCCAGCCACGTGGCTGCCGTGGCCTTCCCTACTTGAGCTAATGTCTGGGGAACCTCTCCTTCTCATTCATAAGATGGGACTACTTCCTGCACGTGAGGTTGTTGTGCTCATTGTCAAAGGATACATTTAAAGAGGTTCATCACAGTTCAAACCGACAGCTGTCATAGGAAGATGCTACTCTGATCTCCATCTGACTCCTCTTTCTCTTCCTCTCTCTCTCCCCTGCCTCTCTTCATCAGTTCCAGCTGTAGGAGCAGAATTAGGATGTCTCATTGGCTTCCTAAGAAAATCCCAATATCAGTGACCCCCGAATCTAAAACGTGTGGCAGGCCTGAACCAAATTCTCCAAACGTCAGCACTTAATAAATAATGAGTGGATGGTGCTTGGCGAGTATTGAATTAGAGGTACACTGACTTGCGGTGATCAGGAGAGCCATGCCAGCCTAAGGAATCCTGAAGGAGGCCTGAGGACGAAATCAAGGACCTCAAATCCAAGGAAACCTTAAGAAGAGGGTCTTGGCTTTAATAGCCACCAAAGAGAGAGGGTTGTACGGCTACTCTAGAAACACCTTTAAAATATTGTTTAAATTTTTAAAAATGTAACTATGTACAGGGGCGCCTGGGTGGCTTAGTCGGTTAAGCGTCCGACTTTCGCTTAGGTCATGATCTCGCGGTTCGTGGGTTCGAGCCCCGCGTCGGGCTCTGTGCTGACTGCCAGCTCAGAGCCTGGAGCCTGTTTCAGTCTGTGACTCCCTCTCTCTCTGACCCTCCCCTGCTCACGCTGTCTCTCTCTCTCTCTCCTAGAAATAAATAAAAATATTAAAAAAAAAAAAATGTAACTATGTACAGGAACAAGGTCAACCAGACGTACCGCGGTGATCATTTTCCAACACCTACAAACATCAAATCATCATGTTGTACCTCTGACGTGAACATGATGTTGCCCATCAATTGTATCTCAATAAAAGCCCAACTTAAATAAAACTTTTAAAATTGTATTTTTAAATGATCCACTGTGTCAGAAAAGGCCACCGTAGGAGACAATGGCCAGAGCCTGGCATCAAGCCAGGAGCACAAGAGAGTCCTTCCTCTTACGTGAACCCCTGCACTTTCTTTTCGCCCACAGCAGTGGGAGCCTGATGCGTTTGTCTGAAGGTAAATGGCATTGCTTGCAAAAAGGTATGGCAGCCTTGGCTCTAAAAACTCAGGTAAGCCCTCCATCACACTTGCTGTCAGAGTTTCAATACGGGGGGCTCATCCTTGATTTTCCAGGACACTCTCTGCAGTTAATATCTTATTTCCTCAAGAACGCCCCGTGAAAATGCAGACTATGGAGCTGGCTTCTCCATTTGCTCAACATATGCAACCTCTACTCTCCTCCTCTCCCTCCTCTCACCCCCACAGCACCCCTCACCAGCTCCGTGGTCCAGACCCCCAGACAGTAAGGTGTGGCCTCATGTATTCAGGTAGAAGGAAAATGAAATGTGCTTTTGAAAGAGCAGCAGGTAGACAAAGCCAGAGAATCCTGGGTACCGATCTGCCACCCTCGTTTGTACCCAGGACACAAAAGAGAAATGCTCACTGGCTTGAAATGCAAGAGGGTCAGCTATTCACAAATCAATTTTAAAAAGCGCTAAGCCATCCAGAGAAAGAAAAATCAGCAAAGGAATTAAGCACTCTCTCCACTTCCTCATCCGCATGCCTG
Organism: Crocuta crocuta; assembly: GCF_008692635.1. Lineage (NCBI taxonomy): Eukaryota > Metazoa > Chordata > Mammalia > Carnivora > Hyaenidae > Crocuta > Crocuta crocuta. Next base: position 373,292 of record NW_027530213.1, on the reverse strand, counting down.
ATATTGTGTGTAGAGCAATGCAAATACGCTCCCCCCACGAGACTCCCCGCCAGTTCCAGAGGGGCAAGGATCGTATCCCATTCACCCCTGTGCTGCTAACACCTAGCGAAGTGCTGACACACAGGAGATACTCTATTATTCTTTACCGAATTTAATTCAGTGCAAAGGATACAGAAACAGACAAGCCACAGAAGAGGCAATACAACCAGTTAAGGGACATATAGAATTTCTAGCAATCAAAGAAATGTCACACATAGCCAATGTGTTTCAAATGCACCTGCCTTCATTTGAAAAGAAAGTGGACGCACATTCTGGAAAGCAAGTTGGTAGCAATGATCGACATGTTGAAAAATGCTATAATCTTTCACCCAATATTTCTGCTTTAGGAATCTAGTTTGTGTTTTTAAATATTTTATTTATTTTATTTATTTTTATTTTTTTACAAATAGTTTATTGACAAGTTGGTTGAGGGAGAGTGCATACACACACACACACACACACACACACACACAAGTGGGGGAGGGACACAGGGAGAGGGAAAGAGAATTTCAAGTAGGCTCCGTGCTGTCAGCACAAAGCCCAATGCAGGGCTCAAACCCACAAATGGTGAGATCATGATCTGAGCTGAAATCAGCAGTCAGACGCTTAGCCAACTGAGTCACCCAGAAGCCCCACTCAAGAATCTATTTTACAATACTAGTAGTCACCATTGGTGAATTACCTCGCTGCAACTGTGATGAGCCTCTTTAAATGTATCCTTTGACAATGAGCACAACAACCTCACGTGCAGGAAGTAGTCCCATCTTATGAATGAGAAGGAGAGGTTCCCCAGACATTAGCTCAAGTAGGGAAGGCCACGGCAGCCACGTGGCTGGAGAGGCAGAGCCACGACTCAAACCAGATGTCTGGGCATTTTCTCCTATATTGCATTCCAAGGTTATAATCTTAAATAGCACACATGTTTTCTGCACCAGCTTATTCGTTTCAGTCTTATTTGTTAAATCTCTACAAAGTTGGGTGGCTCCTGGGTAACTCGGTTAAGCATCTAACTCTTGACTTGGGCTCAGGTCATGATCTCAAGGTTCATACAATCAAGCCCACGTCAGGCTACGTGCTGATGACATGGAGCCTTCTTGGGATTCTCTCTCTGCCCCTCCCCTTGCATGCACTCTCTCTGTCTCTCTCAAAATAAATAAATAAACATTTAAAAAAATTTAGGGGCACTTGGGTGGCTCAGTCAGTTAAGCGTCCAAGTTCACTTGGACGGCTCATGAGTTTGGCCCTGTGTCGGGCTCTGTGCTGACAGCTCAGAGCCTAGAGTCTGCTTCGGATTCTGTCTCTGTCTCCCTCTGTCCCTCTGCCACTCACGTTCTGTCTCTGTCTCTCTCTCTCAAATATAAATAAACATTAAAAACTCTACAAAGTTGGAAATTATCTAAATAAACCACAGAAGAAAACAATTAATGGTGGGATATTAATGGAATAATATGGGCCAAAAATTGTATTTAAAAGGACCATGACATACTGTAGGAAATATTTAAGATACAATGTTAGGCAGAACACAAAATTGTGATTGCAGTGTGATTTCAATTAGAAAAATAAGTTTACATATAGAAAAAAAGCTGTAAGGAATATTCTAGAATTATGGCAATTCAGATGATAAAAGATATTTTCCCTTATTCTAATTTCTTGTTTTCACTATTGTAGTTCTTGGGTTTTGACTGTCAGTCATAAAGGCAGGTTTGGATTTCACTGAAAGGCAGAAATGATGCATATTATAGGATTACGCGATGCTTGTTAAAAGGACACAGAGCTTTATAAGGAAATACCACTTTCCCCCATTCCTGGAGAGATTTGCACTTAGAAGCACAGCAGTTTGAGTGGCAGGTGTCATGGATCAACACCTAATTGCAGGGCTGCGGCACTGAGCTGCAAGGCGGCCGGCCAGAATGATCCTGGCGCAGCGTCCCCCAGATCTCCCCTTCTGATGAACCGAACAGCCAGGACTTACCAGGAGGAGAGAGCCTGGGGTGGCCTTTTCGCCTCCGTACATTTGCCTCAACTGACATGGACGGTCCTTTACCAATTTCCTGTTGAAGTTTTCCTGTACCATTCTCTTTGCTGGGCAGCTCTGTTTGATCTGTATCTAGCTTATCAGCTGTGGGGACTTAGGGTGAATTAACTTATCCGAGCCTCAATTTATTTATTGCAAAAATGGGACTGATCATAACTGGCTTATATTTACACGATGCACTGAAGAGTTATTTCGGGCCAATTAATGTTTAATGAAGGGCAGTTACTATTTTTAGCATTCACATAGGGGCAGTAATAAAGAAAACAGTGCAGCTAATAATATAGCCACCTGATTAAAAAATAGTACACTTCAGTGGGCCCAGTGCTATTGATGGGTGTGGTTTACCAGCAGCAGGTCTCTTTCCAGCTCTGTTCTCTCTCCCTCCCTTCATTTGAAGAGCAAGGAAACTTTTTATCCACCTGATCCTGTCTTTGGCCACCCAGACACAGACACACACACACACACATAGACACACACACACACACACATACACGCGCACACACACACCCATATCCTGATTCCTCCTACAAGACCTCAGACGACGGTTAGGAACATTCCAGAACTAAACCCCTCAGCATCTTGGCTCTCCCACGTTCCACACACGTGACTTCAGGCAACTTAATGATCTTTTGGGTGCCTCTCTTTCCGTGTCTTCAAGACTGAGATCACAGGGGCTCCTGGGCGGCCCGGTCAGTGACGCATCCAACTCCTGGTTTTGGCTCAGGTCAAGGTTCTTGAGTTTGAGCCCCACGTTGCACTGTCAGTGCGGAGCTGCTTGGGGTCCTCTCTCCACCCCCTCTCCATCTGTCCCTCCTGTGCTCTCACTCTCTCTCTCAAAATAAATACATACACTTAAAAAAAAAAAAGATTGAGGTCACAGCAGAGCTGACTTGGCTATCCCGGGGAAGCATTCAGAACAGCAGGGACATGTAGCACGTGATCACTCAGTGCTGTCCTTTGTCTTCATCAAGATGCTGATTGTCTACAACAGGGAGACAGGCTACGGCTATTAAAAGGGTTTCACTTAATCACCTTGACAACAGAAAGGGAACAGAAATAAAAAGAAAACAAGAAACTTGTGATGACTAATTTTACGTGTCAACTTGGCTGGGCCACAGTACCCAGATATTTTGTTAAACATTATTCTAGATGTTTCTGTTAAGGCGGTTGGTTGTTTTTGTTTTGTTTTGTTTTTTGATGAGGTTAACATTTCTTATTTAATTTTTTTTTTGTTTATTTATTTTTGAGGCAGAGAGAGACAGAGCACGAGCAGTGAGGGGGCAGACAGAGAGGGAAACACAGAATTTGAAGCCGGCTCCAGGCTCCGAGCTGTCAGCACAGAGCCCAATGCGGGGCTCAAACCCATGAACTGTGAGATCATGACCTGAGCCGAAGTCATACATTTAACCGACTGAGCCACCCAGGCGCCCCTGATGAGGTTTACATTTTAATCAGTGGACTCTGAGTCAGGCAGACTGCCTTCCCTAATGTGAGTGGGCCTCATCCAATCAGTTGAAGGATTTAATCAACCAAAAAGGACCTGCCCTAACAGAGAGAAAATTCTGTCACAAAGGACAGGTAGGTTCTCATCTGACCCTGGCGCGCTGACGCTGGGCTCCCGGACTCGCCCTTCTACACCCTGTCCCAGGAGAACACCCCTCAAGAGTTAGTGCCTTGAAGGCAGCAACACCGTCTCTCTCTTCAGTCTCCCCAGAATCTTGTGGCCCCTCACTCCTTAATCCAGTGGCTCCCAAACTGGAGGCTGATTGGACTCCCCTGGGGGACTTGGTAAGAGATTGCTGAGCCCCACCCCAGAGGGTCGGATTCAGTCCGTCAGAAGTGGACACTGAGCCCCCAAGTGGTGCCGATGTACCTGGTCAGGGCGCCACGCTTTGAGAACCAGCGCCCCAAATCCAGCCAGCAGAGAAGCCTCAGAGCACAGAGAAACATATCTCCTACTTAACTGAGGGCCAGCAATGATATCAGTTCAGTTCTATTCAATTCTGCAGGGGCTGGGCAAGGGGCCCCCCCCCCCCGAGCCCCACCCCACCTCTGGCAGGACCAACTCCATCAGAGGGCAGGGATGTGGGCTGCTCAGCCAGTGCCCAGCCGTTCTCATACACAACTAATGTCCTTGCAATGAATCCTTCTGGAAGCCTGTGTCCCCTGTTCTCCAGACCTTATGTAAACGGTGTTTGCTTTGCATACTTAGGCTGAGGACTGCGTTCCCTCTTGTCACCTTCCTTTATCTGAGTGAAGATAAAGGGAAAGACAGGAGGCACACATCTAGGCAGGCAGAAACAGGACAGAGGGGGGAGCGTGTCTGCAGCAACACTGGGAAGGGAAGGCTTGGGGTCAGACGCCGAGGACCCGGACAGAGAAACTCCACCCATGTGGGGCCGGGGCAGCGACTGAGAGGAGCCTATATGGGAAGGGGGTGCGTTCACCAGCAACTCCTCCCTTTCTTTTATTCATTAAAATCTGGGTGTCCTGGGTTGCTGGACCGCCAGAACAAAACATCACACCCGGGGGACTGACACACCGCACATTCATTCTCTCCACTCCGGAGGCCAGAAGTCTGACATTAAGGTGACATCATGGTGTTGGCAGGTTGGGTAACTCCTGAGGCCTCTATGTATGAAGATGACAGCTTCTCCCTGTGTCCTCACATGGCCATCCCTCTCCTCTGCGTGTGCCCATGTCCTATTTCCCACGACTTGTAAGTACGCTAACCACACTGGGTTAGGGCCCAGCCTAGTGACATCATTTTAACTTAAGGACCTCTTGAAAGGCCCTGTCTCCAAACCCAGTCAAATGTGATGGTCTGGGGATCAGGATTTCCATGCAAGCATTTGGGGGCAGGAGGAACAACCAAGCCCGTAACGCCACAGATAAAATACAGCTTTTATTTCCCATGGCTGCTATGTCACTTACAACATGTAGGTTCAAGTTTTTTTCCAGCAAAGAAGATCTAAACCTGGCATGGAATTTGATCTCTGTTGCTTATGTTAACTTAGCCTGTAATTCTCAAACCTGATTTCCAACAGTCGGCCCACTGTCATGGGCAAAAACTTTCATCAGGCAGACCATCTCTGGGAGATGTACGTGAGGCACTTCCTCGCTATCATTTAACCCAAGAGCCATGGCAAACCATTCCCTAACTGGAGAATGTGAGCAGACGCAACCCCACAGCTTACGCAACCCTGTAAGGCACCTGCTTGAACGACCTGAAATAGTTCTCCATAAACGTGGCCATAAATGAAACTTACACCTTGTAGGGAGGAAGGAAACTAACACAGAAGGCCTCCTTCCAGATCTGAGGTGTGAAGTTTCAAACAGTCTGGTCAGACCCTAAAGCTGTGTGTTTCATCCCTGCCCAAGGAAAGTAGCACAGGAAAGAAGGTTGGGAAATCGCCCGTGGCATTTCCTGTCCACAGATATCGCCTCCGCCAATACTTTCCCATATTTGAGAGTCATGACAAGCTCCTTATTAAAATTCAAGACATCCATCCAGCCTTACTTACATCTGAGTGCAAACTACTTTAATCATATAATCTTTTGCATTAGTTGAGTGCTGCTGTGTATTTCAAAAACAGACAAGATCGGCTTGAATAAAGTGAATGGAAGGAAGTTTGGGGACCATCTGGATGACATCAAGGTCTTTGACCCAAGCAAGGCAGGCCGGAGACCACAGACTTCTGGGTGGTAGGGGTGCCGAAGTCAGAGGAGGCTCAGAAGGACAGGAAGGACAGCCAGCAGGGAGGGACTTCATCTGGAGGCTTTGGGGTAAGTGGTTCAGCCCTGAAAAATGTCTCCGGGGATGTACAAGGTCCTAGTCCAATTATCAGAAGTTGAGAATGACATGCAGGTCAGCCAATCTCAGGCCGGTGTCACTTTCCAAGCATGTGTTGGTCAGTGTGCAGCCTCTCTGTTCAAGGTAATCAAGGATATCTTAGCTGGGTAGGCACTGGTACCAGGCAGGGAGGACCCAGGATGTTGCCTTTACACAGAAGCCAGCAAGAAATCGGTAAGAGCTCCAAGGGCCCATCACGCAGTCCCCTGAGGTCAGAGCAGGGACAGTGATCAGAAGGGGAGAAAGGTGAACACAAGTGACCTCTCGCCTCCCCAAGGGTGTGACTTTGGGACATAAAAGATCAAGCAGGGCTTGAGAAAAATTATTCATCTCCTTCGCTTTCTAGTTTGTCAGCTAAAACAAAAAACAAAAGAACAAAAAAAACAAAAAACAGAAAAACAAAAAACAAAAAAACCCAAAAACAACTACCCCTAAAAAAAAACAAAGATGAAAAATGCCTACCTTGAAAGACTGTTGGATAAAAGGAATGATATTATTTATTTTAAATTCACGGAGTAGGTTCTTAATATGTCTTACATATGCATAAAACATGCACACACACCTCCAAAATGGCATCCCCAACTATTTTTCTCCTGTGCATAATGAAGGGATTTACCTTCTCTATTAACTTCCAGAGCACTGAGTCTCAAAGTGTAGCTCCCCAGACCAACCATATCATCCTTATCTGGGGGCCTGTTAGAAACGCATATCTCAGCCCCCAACTCCACACCCTGCATTCCAACAAGTTCTCCAGGCGGTTTTAACGCACACTGAAATCTGAGAATCGTGATATTAGAATAATGGTTAGCTACTGGGCTGCACAGGAGAGGCACCCAGGATCTTTCTAGAAAGTGTAGGAATACCATGGCCATACCCAGACCAAATAAATCAGAATCTCTGTGAACAGGACCAGAACTTTCTTCCTTTTTTTTTTTTAATGTTTATTTATTTTTGAGAGACAGAGAGAGACAGAGCATGCTCAGGGGAGGGGCAGAAAGAGAGGGAGACACAGAACCCGAAGAAGGCTCCTGGCTCTGAGCTGTCAGCACAGAGACCGATGTGGGGCTCGAACTCATGAATCATGAGATCATGACCAAAGCCGAAGTTGGATGCTCAACTGACTGACCCACCCAGGTGTCCCCAGAACTTTCTTTTTTAAGCTCTCCCCCAGGTCAGTCTAACGTGCATCCGATGTTGAGAAGCCACTGCTCTGGGAACCACAGATGAGAAGCTACTTGGTGGCTCTCACACTGAATAACCTTCAATGCTTTGCTTCCCTATATATGAATGTCTACTCTATGCCTGGCACTACAGTAGGTAGTGAATATACAAGACAGATATGGACCACACACTTCTGGAGATTAGAATCTGGTGGGCATCACAAAAACCCCACCATGTACAGTCATACATGTTGTGCACTGCACACCTCTAGTGGGTGCCCTGCACATCTTTATACATAAACTGTAAAGCCACACACAACATCCAAGGTCAAAGCCCAAAGTAATGTTGGCATTGTAAGATGCAGAATGCATAACTTCCAAGCAGCTTTAGCCTCAACTGCTGGCCATGCTGACCTAGATCTTCACAGGGAGTCCAAGGCCAGTGGATTGATTTCTATCACTCTGCTACATATAACTCCTACTTTATTAATGAATGAGGGACATTGTGTGAAATATGACTTTGCTGAGCATGGCAGTTTTATTTTGTAATAAACTGGCACCAATATGAAGTGTTTTCATTTTGAATGTACTTTATGCTTATTGTGATGGACTAAACAATGGCCCCTAAAGGTATCCAGGCCTATGAACACTTTCTTATGTGCCAACTAGGCTTCATAGATGTGATTAAGTTAAAGGTTGAGATGGGGAGATTGCTGGGTAGGCCATAAATGCCATCACAAGTGTCCTTGTCAGGGAGAGACAGAGGTGTATTTGATACAGAAGACTAAAACAATGTGATCCCAAAACAAGACGCTACACTGCTCATGTTGTAGATGGAGGAAGGAAATCAAAGGCAATGGATTCTCTCCTACAGCCTCAGGAGGGAGCACACTGCCCTGAATCACTGATTTCAGTCCAGTAAATCTGATTTCAGACCTCTGACCTCCCAACGACAAGAGAACAAATATAGGTTGTTTTCAATCATCAGATTTATAATTATTTGATACAGCAACCGTATAAAACTGATATATGTAACCAAATAAAGAAAATCTGGCCAATCCAGGAGATCTAGAAGAGAAAGTTTGGAGAGAAATTCAGTGCTGCTGACATTTCATGTATCCCCTTTAGTGGTCAAGGCTCTATGCTGGTTATTTTACATGGATTAGGTCCCAACCTCACAAAAACCATATGAGAAAGGGGATATCATCACCACTGTCATCACCACCACCATCATCACCATAACCTTCTTCACTATCTTCATCACCATCATCATCATCATCCACCACCATGTTCACCATCACCATCATCATCATCACCATCTTCACTATCACCATCATCATCATCATCATCACCACCATCACCACCATTACCATCACCATCACCATCACCTCCACCATCACCACCATTACTATCACCATCACCATCATCTCCACCATCATCACCATTACCATCACCATCACCATCATCTCCACCATCATTATCATAACCATCTTCACTATCATCATCACCATCATCATCATCATCATCATCCACCACCATGTTCACCATCACCATCACCATCTTCACTATCACCATCACCATCATCACCATCATCACCATCTTCACTATCACCATCACCATCATCATCACCATCATCACCATCTTCACTATCACCATCACCATCATTATCATCATCACCATCATCATCATTACCACCATCACCATCATCACCATCTTCACTATCATCACCATCATACTACCACCTTCATCATCACCATTATCATTACCATCTTCATCACCATCTTCACCACCATCATCATCATGACCACCTTCACCATCATCATCATTATATTTATCATTAATATTTTTGTTTTATATTTTTTGCACTGAGTTACAAAATTCCACTCCCCTTGGAGAAGACCAGGATAGCAAATAATGGTCTTTATGGCCTGAAAGCAAAGTGGTGAAGCACTCACTTAAAAAGCAACAGAGCAGGACTTTGGTAGTAACCTGCAAAGAGCAATAAGCCCCACAGATGAACGTAACGGGTGGTCCCACAGAGGCTATTCGTACAGAAGTTAATATGGCACAGTGCTGTTACTAACTCCCCATTCAGCACCATCTTACCCAAAATAAATTAGTTCTGCATCATCAACTCCTAGCAGCAACTTCTCTATATCTGAGGTGCCATTTCTCATGATAATGTCCTTTAATCTCACTTGGGCCTGTCACCTGAAACAAATAAGGTCTTTACGAGTCCCAGAAAATGAGACGATTTTCTCCCCAAACTGTATTTTTCTGTACTTGTTCCCTACCCTGATATAAAAGAGGTTAACCTACTAGAGAGATTAGATTTCACACCCCCCAGAAAAGCATTTGCTCATATCAGAAGGGGAAAGTCCAATTTATACAAAAGAGTAAAATCTAAGATAAAGAAAAACTACTTTTTAAAATGAATAAGTTTTTATGAATTTTATTTCATAATTTTTACTTTCATAAATAAGAGCTTTTCACAACACAGAGACTTAGTTACTCGGATACGGTGTTTCTGTCTGGTCAAAAGTTCTCAAGATTTCTCACAAGTCCTAGATCTAGGGAACTCTCCCTGTCATCCCTCAAAATTTATCTTTGTCCTTGTGATAGAAAGAGTTCAAAGTTACTTATACTGATCAACAGATTAAAAGTAAGCCCAATAAAAAAATCACAATCATTATGATACCTTACATCTACTCAGTAATTCCTATACACCAGGCAATACTCCAGGGCCTCACAGACAGCAACTGTTTACTCCTTACTCTTCCCCTGATGAGGAAGCAGGTCTATCATCTCACTCTTACAGATGAAGGAACTGAGGCACGCAGTTAGTAAGAAGTAGAATTCTATGCTAAGGAGACTGGCTCCAGAGTCTTCTTAAGCACAATGTTTTAACATTCTGACAAAGTTCTAAAAGGACTTTCTGAGAAATTTGTATATTTCACTTCACCATCTACCCAAAGGCCTAATGAGCCAAGAGGAGCAAGGACCCACCCTACCAGAAAAGCAGACTAGTGATGGAGCCATGTCATGGAGCCAGGGTGGTGTGATGCAGGGCCACATCGGTGGGCCCTGGAACAGACTGAGGCCAGAAGAGACCTGCACATACATGGAAGCCAACGTGGGTGAGAGAGCTACGATCAATGAAAGGAGGAAATGTGGACTGAATGACGCTGGGACTACTCCTGATCCCGATGGGGGCAAATGAAATTGAATCCCTGCCTCTGCCTCTCACCACACAAAAATCCACCCCAGGTGAATTAAGGGCTTCATGAGATGAAAGCCAATACAAACTATTCTAGAAAAAAAGATAGAAAATACAATAGGCAGGGTGCCTGGGTGGCTCCGTCAGTTGAACGTCTGACTTCGGCTCAGGTCATGATCTCATGGTTCATGGGTTCGAGTCCTGTGTGAGGCTCTGTGCCGACAGCTCAGAGCCTGGAGCCTGCTTTGCATTCTGTGTCTCTCGTACTCTCTCTCTGCTCCTCCCTTATTCATACTGTCTTTCTCTGTCTCTCAAAAACAAACATAAAACTTTTTTTAAAAAAAGGAAACATAATAGGAAAACTTATGATAGGAAGCCATTTTTTTTTAAGGCACAAACCACTAATCAAAAATGGTGACATGGAAAAATAAGATAAAAACAGAGAGGAAGGCAAACCATAAAATCTTAAACACAGAGAACAAACTGAGGGTTGTTGGCGGGGAGATGGGTGGGAGGAAGGGCTAGGTGGGTGATGGGCATGAAGGAGGGTATTTGTCAAGATGAGCACTGGGTGTCGTATGTAAGAGGAGAATCACTGGGTTCTACTCTGAAGCCAATACTACAGTGTTTGCTGACTGCTTGAATATACGTAAATAAAATTTAAAAAATAAATTTAAATTTAAAAAATCGTGAAATGAGTCTAAGATCACCTCTTCATCAAAAAAAAAAAAAGAACCAAAAAGGTCAAATGTAAACAACCAATGGGAAAATCTGTAAAGTATTTACAGCCATATTATAGAGAATCACCATAAAGAATATAACTAACTCCAAAAGCAAAAGAAGGGAAGTAAACAAATCCAATAACGATAATAAGTGGCATCAGCAGGAACCTCGCGCAAATGGCAACACCTGCAGTCTACACACATGTGAAAAGATGTTCAGCCTCTGGGGCGCCTGGGTGGCTCAGTCAGTTGAGCGTCTGAGTCTTGATTTTACCTCAAGTCAAGATCTCAAGGTCATGGGATCAAGTCTGGGGTCGAGCTCTGTGCTGCCCATGGAGCCTGAGTAAGAGCCTCTTCCCAACTAGAACTGTCTCTCTCCCTAAAAATGATTTTTTTTTTTATGTTTTAGAAACTATGCTCAGCCTCATTAGTTAAAAGGGAAATGTAGATTTCACATGAAATTAGTAAAACTTAGGCAGGTTGACAATACCAAGTGCTGGCCAGGACCTGGAAGAATGGAAAGGAAAATATACTTCTGTTGCTACTATATGTACAAAAATCCCAAATCAGCAAACTAAGCAAAAGCCTGTCAACAACAGAATATATTCTTTACCAATTATCTACTCATATCTGTCTATGTATCTACCTACCTATCGATTGATCTAGAGATACTGCAGAACCATTTTTTTCTCCTATTTTTTTTTAATATTTTTAATTATTTCTAGGAGAGAGAGAGAGAGAGACAGCGTGAGCAGGGGAGAGTCAGAGAGAGAGGGAGTCACAGACTCTGAAATAGGCTCCAGGCTCTGAGCTGGCAGTCAGCACAGAGCCCGACGCGGGGCTCGAACCCACGAACCGTGAGATCATGACCTAAGCGAAAGTCAGACGCTTAACCAACTAAGACACCCAGGTGCCCCTTTTTCCTCCTATTTTTTAAAGCATCGAATTTCCCTCCTCTACTAGATCATTGCCAAGTGCATACAAACACCGGAAGTATTGTTACTCCGCCCCCCAGGTCCTCCCTTGGCTTCGCTTTTCCCTCCAGCCTCCTCTTCTCCCATTCTAAGCAGACTGTGTCCCCATCACTCCACCACAACTGCTGTCACAAAAGTCACCAGTGACCATTCACATCACCCTGGCCGGGACGGTGGACACTACGGTTGATGCCTGGTTCCCGCTCATTTCCTGACTCTGAACTTGAGCGTCCCAGTACTCAGGCCTCGGGGCCTTTCTCTCCACTCTGCACACCTTCTCCCTGATGCTCACACGCACCCTTAGGGTGTCAGCAGTGTCCCTAGATTGGCTGTCTCCTACTTTTCCAGTCCCAGCCCAGACCTCGCCTGCGAAGCCACCTCCACGCTCACCAGGACAGGATCTGGATTCGCATGGAGAACTGAGCAGGCTCCCGGCTGAGCCCAGGTCTTTCCCTCCTCCCCCCACAGGCTCCTCTCTCCCTCCCTCTGCCTTCCTCTTGCACATCACGCAGCCATCAGAAGTAGGATTAGAATTAGACAGCAATTGTCACTGTCTCTGCCAGCCTAAATCCAACCGTCGAACATCCCAACACACCACCTTTATATGCCTGCGTGGACAAGGTGACCCCGTTTCACGGGCCGTACCGTCTCTCAAAGTGCTAAGGGACTCCTCCCTGGGGGCTGGCTCCACGTCCTCCCGCACCTTCTCAACCCAGCAGCCGCAGACATGATGTCAAAACGCCCATGCGCAATGTCACCCAATGTCACTGCTCACACCCCTCCGGCGGCGTCCATC
>NW_027530213.1:355869-360463 GCF_008692635.1 Crocuta crocuta | reverse complement strand
TCCTTCCATCTCTCACTTCCTCTCTGCCCTCACCTCCTCCCCCCTGCCCCCTCCCCCCGCTTACCCTGCTTCCCTCACAGTACTTGAAACTCTAGACACAAGGCTGCCATGGGGCTTTGGCGCTTGCTGTTTGTTCCACCTGGAATGCCCTCCCCAGCACCTCCAAGCCCCTCTCCCTCGCCCCCTCTGAGTTTGCACTCAGATGCCCCCCTCAGCCTCCCTTCCTGAGACTCCACATCTCCCCAAAACATCTTCACTGCCTCAGTCTTCTCCTCACACCAGTTACATGCTACATATTCTATTCATCTTGTGCACTGGGCCCCTGCTCCCTTTGAATGAAGCACTGTGAAGACATGGGGTTTGCCGGATTTGTTCACTCTATTCCCCCAGCGCCGAGCATCAACGTGCGGCACGTGTTAATTGCCCAGAAAACTGTGTCTCTGAGCGGTTGGACAAATGACACACGTTGTCATGGAAAAATCTCAAAGCAATGGTGTAGAGGAGAACAAAGCCAGGCCAGAAGAACACCTCCTCTGTGACTGTAATGGCATCAAGTTCAAGGCCATGCACATCATACAGCAAGATACAACTCAGGGCTGTATGCACACGTGGTACAATGAGAGAGACAGAAGCAGGGGTTAACCAACACAGAATGCAGGAGGGGCTCCCTCCTTGAGAAGGGGAGTCATCAGAGAGGGGCACACGGGGGCTTTGCAAGGACACCCCTGTTTCTTTACATCGGCGGGTTCTGTGCGTGCTTGTATTCTGTTGCTGTAACAATTTTTTTCAAGTTTATTTATTAATCTATTTTGAGAGAGAGGGAACACATATGCATGCATGTGAGATAGGGAGGGACAGAGAGAGAGAATCCCAAGCAGGTTCCATGCTGTCAGAACAGACCCCAATGCAGGGGGCTCGAACTCACAAACCATGAGATCGTGACCTGAGAAATCAAAAGTCAAGACACTTAACCAACTGAGCCACCTGGGCGCCCCAGTGTAACAAATTTTTAAACTGCGTTTTAAAAAGACAAGAAGAATCATTTAGAGCACACCCAACCCCATCACTTCGTTGGTATCTGATATTCATATATAAATGGCTCCATCACTGACGTGATGCCCTGCTCTGTTTATGCGGCTGTATTTCAAACTCACTGAGCAGCAAACCCACGTTACTTGTTCTTAGTCCCACAGCCCAACTGGATGGCAAAACTCCCCCCAGATGACTGACCTCCAAGAACAGTCAAGGTAAGAAGGTGAAGGCTATCCATCCTTTTCAATCCAGACAACACTTTGAACAAGGTACTGATGAAAAAATATCTAATGATTAATTATACAAGCCACAGATTTTACTTAGTAGTGTGAAGGTTTGTTCCCGGAAAGGAGGAGTTCCCAAAGACTTTGTCAAGAGTGGGTGCTTCCTTTCTGCCACACCCCCCACCTTTCTCTAAAGTCAGTTCAGCCTCCTCCTGCTGAGCCCCTCCCCCACAGCTGGTCACGCAGCTGAAAAGCAGCTGAAAACTGATATCTGGCCATTCGGCCTGAAGACCAAGAAGATTAGAGGTGATATGTGAGAAAACATGCACTGATTTTTAAAATATTGTTGTTAAGACTGGAGAAGACCTCGAATGTTCAGATAAAGCCCTGTGAAAAAAGCTCAAGGAAATAAACAAAGGATAGATAGATAGAGAGCTGATTGATAGATAACAGATAGACAAATGATAGATAAGACAAATAGATCAACAGATAATGAATAGAAGATAGATAATGGATAGAAAGATAGATTGATTGATAGATGATAGACTGATAGATGATGATGATGGTGATGGATGGTAGGTAGGTAAGTAGGTAGGTAGGTAGATAGATAGATAGGAAGAAAGACAGAAAGGGAGTCTGCTTTGATCACTAGTATCTCCCCAGCAATTATTAAATAATAGACAACAAATACCTGTCGAATGAATGAATGACTGAAGTGATGTATGTCAAACAACAGGACAAAATATGGCCCACAGTCTCTAACACTTATTATCCTACAGCTGAATCCACACCACCAGCCCTTCAGCCTGTGCTGTGTGGCAAAGCTCAGGTGAACGTGCACTTTGCTTCTGTCTCCTGGATCCCAGGCCCTTCTCTTTTGGAAGCCAGCCTGTCTGTGCTCCTGCACCATGGCACATGCATATGTTTTAGGAGACTGTCTACAAGGATCCACCCAATTTAGCGTATCAGAATGTTTCCTTTGGTCTGTTAGATCCCGGAAAATGACTTCACTGCATTGAAAATCTAGTTGTACCTGGCAAGTCTAATGTGGCGATGTGAAGACTGATGTCTCTGAACTACAAAGACTGAGTTGGTCAAATCCTTCTGTGGCTCAGCCAGAAGTCCTTTGTCCTCCAGAACTGCGCTCTCCAACATGGCAGCCACCAGCCACTTGACTATTCAACTAAAATTCACCAAAATTAAACCACATTAATAATGCCACTCCTCACTCATTCTATACACATTTCAAGGGCTCAGTAGTCAAATCTACCAGCCACTAAATGGCTTAATGTTCTAGAACACTTCTATCATCACAGATGCACCAGACGGCACTGAGCTAGCATGTGATTTGATATTACAGCATCGCCTTCTCCTGGGATCACCGCAGATAAGACACCTAGAAAACCTTAGAACAAGAGAAAGGGCTGAAACAATTGAATAATGATTATGGAATAAAGGCATGAGTTATAGTTTAGGATGCAAAAATATAAATGAAGTAACATTCAGTGAGAAAGGGAGTGAGTAAATCCTCTACTTAAAAATGAAACAACACCTGGGGCGCCTGGGTGGCTTAGTCAGTTGAGCATCCGACTTTCGCTTAGGTCATGATCTCGCGGTTTGTGGGTTCGAGCCCTGCGTCGGGCTCTGTGCTGACTGCCAGCTCAGAGCCTGGAGCCTGTTTCAGTCTGTGACTCCCTCTCTCTCTGACCCTCCCCCCCTCACGCTCTCTCTCTCTCTCCTAGAAATAAATAAAACATTTAAAAAAAAATGAAACAACATCTTACTACAAAGGATAAACAGATAAAACTGACACTCTTTAGACCTATATTGTGCTGAATTTGAAGCAAATGCATTGGTCAAGAAATAAACTAATCCATTTACGGACTAATTGGATTCTTAGGTGCACATTACTATCAGTGTAGCCTGCGGTAGCACTTCCAACTAATGGTAGTAATTGCTTTTAAATAACCTTAAGATGAGTACAGTCATCTCAAATGTCCCATTTAACTCCCTTTTCTATTGTGGAAATTATGCCATAGATCAACCTAATGGGGGACACACACCTCATATGCATACAAAGGACAACTGGAAGAGTCAAGAAGTGAAAAGCAAAAAAAAATAAAAATAAAAAAAATAAAGCTTTGTAGAATGAACGAAGACAAACAAAAATCCTAAATGCCCTTGGAGCCAAGCTGGCCCTAGTCTCCATTTACTGGTTCATGGTTCCGCAGCTTGCTAGCTTTATGACCTTGAGCTTGCCACTCCATCTCTCCGCACTTCAAATACCCATCTGCAAATCGCAGGCAACTGTGGGCGTGTCTGACATTTCTTTCAGTTGCTATGGGCAGTGAATCTATGAACGTAACACACACAAGAAGGAAAGAAACAGTGGCCAAGACTCAGCTCCACTGGAGGGACGGACGCCCTCTCGGTCACCTCACCAGACACCGTGGACCCATGGCCATCCTGCCGCTGCCCCCCGCACTGTTCTGTCCTTCTGAAGTCATCGCCATCCCGTGCACATGCAGGATCACCAGCACAGCCTCCTCTCCTTCACTCTCCAATCCATTCTCCATGGTGCCAACAGGTGAGATTACAGCAGGAGCCATATAGTTGACACATTAAATCACTCCACATCCCGATCCCCTCAGAAGACTGAGACAGGGAGTCAAATGAAAGTAGCCTGTTTGGGAGGTGTTTCAGGAAGCACAGGCACTGAAGGGGGCAAGTGAAGACCGAGGATGGCCAGTGAAGGGTGAGTTTTCAGGCACGTCACCACTAGAAGCAATGGTCACTTAATCTCTGGGACACGGTGAGACCCAGCAGAGCACCACAGCACAGCCAGCCTGCCCGAGAGGTGGGTGTCATTAACTACTGTCGTTGGTTCAAGGCTACTCCTAGGAGTCAATTCCCAAATGCTCTGGTCTGAGCCCTTGGGCAAAGCGTGGCTCCTGCCAACAGCCAGAAGTCTGACTACTAGCCAGGACTTGCTAAAGGCTGAGAGGGTCTGGGGCAGGCACCAACAGCACATGCTATAGAACCACGGGTTTTCATTTCCTAATGGCCCCCAAGGCTCCGTCACCCACCAAGTGGTTGGCTGCCACTGGGTCAGAGAGGACAGACAGGCCTAGATTCAGCTCTAACGTCCTGATTTTGTTTCTTAAGTCTGAGATAAGAGTTTGAAAGCCAGGCCTTATGGGGCAATTGAGAGAACAAAAAGAACTTTCTAAATCCTAGAAGCCACCTTAGCAAGCAAGACTCAGCGATCTGGTGATGGGGGCCAGCTGGAAGACATGGCGTGGAGACCGAAGATATGACCTCAGGACGGAGAGCCTGCA
>NW_027530213.1:265490-355776 GCF_008692635.1 Crocuta crocuta | reverse complement strand
GAAGTATCATGCCGGCTCTTAAAGAGAGCTTAGCCCTGTGGGAAGGGGTAGTTTGGGATGACAGACACCCTAGGTAGGCTGAGGGCAACCCAAAGAGGAGAGGGAAGCCCCCCTCCCCTGAGAAGCCACAGCAGGGTGGAAAAGGTGAACGGAAGGACACAACAGAGCAGGCTCAAGGTAACATCATGGTTTGCCATGGCTAGGTGTGCAGCGTACAGGATTCCCCAGCTCATGCGCACACGCACACATGCACACGTGCGTGCACCAGGCACACAACAGCTGACGTGCGAGTTCAAGAGCAAAATGAAATTGTAACTCCAACAAATAGCATCTACTTAGCAGCTGCAATATGCCAGGTACTCTGTTAAGCACTTTCCCGATTTTAACTCACGTGGTCCTTACCACCCACGTCCTAAGGAGGGAGGTACTATCATTCCCGTTTTTTAGATAAGTAAACTGAGGCACAGAAAAGTGGGTCAGAGGTCATGCGGCTTGTATGTCTGGAGCCAGAACTGCACGCCAGGTGATGTAACTCACAAGCCTGGGCAACTCATTTCTAGAATGTTCTACAGCTCTGTAAGACAAGTTACCAAGGGCCGATATATACATTATTTTTACTGCACTACAAATACCCGAGATCATGTCTCTCAGCTTCTGTAGATTATTTGTGAGAAATGGCTGTAGTTAAGTTCTGTTCCTGTGTGCACATCCTATGCGATGTGACTTGCTGCTCTGTCCCATGACTTTGGGCTTGGCCGTGTGACTTGCTGTAACGAACAGGACACTGGCAAGTGTAATACGAGCAGAGGCCTGAAAGCGCTGGGGCACGAAGACTGTGGGAAAGAGATGGGGGACGGCCACCATGTTCACAAGCTGGGGGAGACCACGGGGGAATAAGAAACATGTGGAGGTCACTGAGATACCACCTCACAGCGGTCAGAGTGGCTGNCACTGGGTGTTCTATGGAAACCAACTTGACAATAAACTATTTGTAAAAAAAAGAAACACGTGGAGGGGCCCGGCTCTCCCAGCCATCCAGCCGAAGCCCAGACAAGTAGCGAATGCAACCTCCCAGCAGAGCCCGCTCTTACCGGAAGAACCACGTGGCCCACCCGCGGGGACATGAGATCCTCGCGGTGGCTGCCTTACACCACTAAGTCCAGACATGGTTTGTTCACAATCATAAATATCAGATACATCTCTTTGCAACTTTGCAGTGACCCCCGTCCCTGGCCTCAGCCTAGCATTCAAGACCCTCCACGGATCAGCCCTACTTTCCAGCTCTGTCTCCCTGCCCTTCCCTCCTTATGCTCTGCCCACCAGACGCATGATCATCACCGCTTCCCAAATACACCTTGTGCTTCCCACCTTCTCTCCTGGTGTGGGCTCACCCCAAGTCTAGAAACCTCCTTTGGCTAAACAAGCCTACCCATCTGTGCGTGGCAGAAGAATGCCCCTCCAAAGATGTCCACACTCTAGCGCCTGGAATCTGGGAATGGGTGACCTGACGCGGCAAAAGGGACCTCGCAGGTTCCATCTTGTTTTGAGATGGAAGGTCATCCTGGAGGGTGCGGGTGGGTCCACTATGGTTACAGGGGTCCTTTTCACTGGGAAGCAGGAAGGTCAGTCCCAGAGGGGGAGCAGACACAGTGGAAGCGGAGGTCAGACTGATGGCATCACCAGGAGGCCACCATACAAGGGCTGCGGCGGCCCGCAGGGGCTGGAGAAGGCCAGGAGCACATTGTCCCAGAGCGCCGCCAGAAGGGAGCACCCCCTTGCTGGGACCCCAGGTCTGGCCCAATAACACCTGCTTTCAGAGAAGTCTTAACACGGTAAATCTGTGTTGTTTCCAGCTACAGATCCGCGTTTCCCCGTTAGAGCAGTCACAGGAAACAGATGCCTTATGTGCCCCCCAGAAGCACCCCCGGGTTCTGGGGATCGGAAGCCATGGGCTCTTTCTTGCACCCGCCCCGCACTCTGCCTCCACGCCAGCCGGGCTGCCTCGATTCGGGTGTCTCCTCGGGAAGGGCTTACTCATGTCTGCGTCAGCCTACCTCACCCGCTGCAAAACGACCCCAAACACAGGCTCACACACACACATGAATCCCAGCCCGCTCGGCCCCCCGCAGCGCTGAGCTCTGGCCTCTCCCACTGTTGCTGCCCAGCCCGGCCTCCAGGCTTCTCGAAGCCTTAGTTTCTTCATCTGTAAAATGAGCTCATGATAACAGTGGAATAATTAAAAATTACCAACATTTAACTTAAAGAATCATTATAAATGAATCAACTTTTTTTTTTTTTAATTAAAGCAGGGGGCGCCTGGGTGGCTCAGTCGGTCACGGATCCGACTCTTGACTTTGGCTCAGGTCGTGATCTCACAGTTCGTGGGTTCCAGCCCTACGTCAGGCTCCACTCTCCAAGCACAGAGCCTGCTTGGGATTCTCTCTCTCCCTCTCTCTGCCCGTCCCTTGCACGCGTGCTCTCTCTCAAAAATAAACATTTTTTTAAATAACACAAACATAAAAAAGTAAAGCAAATAACCACTGTGGTCTCGGCAGAGAATAGTCTGAAGTCAAAACACCTCGCTCATGCCCTGAGCAAATCGCTGGTGTCTAAAGGGAGGGTTAAATGTTTGGGGCCAAGCCCTCCCCCCACCCAGCTCAAAGGAAAAAACTACACCTAGAAAGCTTTAAAATTGTCACCTCCTCTAGGTCAAAGCCAAAAGGCTAATTTGAAAATAAATGGCCGGGAAGCATTCCCAAACTCTCAGGGAAATATTTAAGATCTCCATACTTTTCAATCTAGTTGCAATGAAGCAGTACCCCCCACCCCCACCCCGTCCATCAAGGAGAAAGCCAACAATTTCATCAGAGGTGTGAAAAGCTTGCACAGCAAAACCACAGAGGACCTGTGTCCTTCCAGAGGAGTGGCCGGGAAAGCATGAGCCGGTCCGGGCTGGACGGGGAGCTAGAGCACCCAGGGGACACTCTGACATGTGACTTTTCTATCTGCACCTTGGTGACACCGAATATTCCTAGTCCCTTTATTTAAGCCGAGCGGATGGGGAATGACCTACAGCATTCGCTTCCCTTTGCTCTCTGCGACCCGGTCTCGTGCACTCACCGTGAGCCCTCCCGGTGCGGCCGGTACGGGCGTGTGTGAAGGACCCGGCGTACATAGCACTGTGGGCAGAACCGCGTCCCCTGACAAGGGCTGTTCAAGTCCCAGGCTCAGTCCCCGTGTGTGTCCTTGTGCAGAAACAGGGTCTTTGTGGCTGTCATCAAAGACCCAGGGACGCGGGGACAGAGAGTACAGGAGCACCCGTGTGATGACGGAGCCACAGCCTGCGGTGAGGGGGCCACAAGCCATGGCTGCCGTCAACCACGGGGGCTGGGAGACGTGGACCAGATCCTCCCTCGGAATTCTCCAGAAGGACCCAACCTTCCCAACCCCTCGATTTCAGACTTCCGGCCACCAGAACTACGAGACCACAGATTTCTTTTGTTTAAAGCCGCTCTGTGGCACTCTGTCACAGCCCCGGGGACACTCATACATATGTACCCTGGGCAGCTGTGCGCCAGCTGCTTGCTTGGGTGAGGATTAGGAGGGTCAGCTCTGTGACCTTGGGAGAGCAAGGTCCCGGTCCAGCTCCTGAAGAGGCTCTACCCCCAAACAGAACACCGCAAGTTGTCTTGTCTTCCTTCCAGCCAAAACACGCCTGGCAGAAATTCCAGAGAAACGGCCTTCTTCACCAGGCCTGATGAGGACATTCTCCCGTCCCAACAGGTGACGGGAACGCACACGTCTGATCTGCTGCCCTTCATCTGGCTCGCATCCAAACACGTATCCCAGTGAATAAACGACCCCAAACAAAGAGCCAGGATGTACCTTTGGGACTCTTCTGAGAGGGAAGGCGTCTAGGCTGCACGGGGCTGCCGGAAAGCAGTGCTGGGTGTGGGTGAGGGGGAGAGCCATGCAGGAGGGAGAAGGGGGCAGAGACGGGGCAGAGAGAGGAGGGATGGACAGAGGAAAACAGGGCTTCTCCCTAGCGGGGCGTTAGCCTGTCCCACTTCATCCCTGTTGAGTCTTCGGAAGGGAACGAACACCAATAGCCCAGGTGGACCCCAGGCTCAACTCCACACCCCCCAGGCCTCACACTCTCCCACGCCCTCATCCCATCCTGCCCCTCTCATCTCACCCCCACCGTTGCCTAAAACCCCATCAATCAGGTGTCCCCACTGCCCACAAGTCTCCCAACATCATGGCAGCCTGATGGCCAACTCTTCTCCGGCTTCCTCTTCGCCGTTCGGACTCTCTGTGGGTTGGATTACACTTCTTGTTGGAAATCTGAATAGCATATCAGCCTCGCCACCTTTAGAGTCCTTCAGAGCGGGCGTCTCCTCTCTGCCCTGCCGTCGCTGGCAAATGCCCGTGGCCTTGAGAGCAGCCCGCTGACTTGCCTGTCTCCTCCTCTTCCTCTTCTAGTTCCCAGATACCAGGGGGCACACGGCCTTCTATGCTGCCCTCAGCACAGCCCGTGCCTAGTCTCGGTCGCGGGGTGGGCTGGCGGGGCGGGTGGCCCCCAGACCACTCACTAAATGAGCGTGAGAGCCAGCCAACCCGGACTTGAATACTAGTGGCCCAAACCAGCCCACCTCCTCCATCCCCGGGACCTGTGTGAGGGCGCTCCCTGGAGGAGGGTGCCCCTGGCACAGCACCGCCCCTCCCCCTCCCCCCCATCTCAGCAGTGCTAGCCCAGCAGCCCTCCACACCCCTCGGGAGGGAGGGGCTGAGCGGCAGGACTCTTCCAGAACCCTGCAGAAAACCTGGCACTGGGTTTGGAAATTTCACATCCCTCCATCCCATTGGTCCTCGCCTCGGTCCTGTTCCAAACATTGTAGGATCGTTCCCATTTCTCAGATGGGAAAACCGAGGCTGAGAGAGGTGCTGAGCTTGCACAAAATCCGCCCTGAGAGCAGAATTTGGATTTGCTTCCCACCAGCCTTACCCCAGAGCCAGCACCCTTTTCACCAGAGGCCCCGGCTGCAGACCTTTCCGGGCGTGGGGGAGGGCAGCTTGCAGACGCTCCGTGTGGTCAGCAAGATCGTTGTTATGCTGCAGCAGGGACAGGCCTCGACCAGGGAAGTCCCCGCAGAGGTGGCATTTCCCGCAGCAGTGGAGGAAGCTGGCTTCTCTGCGAGTCCCCTTCCATCTCCACTCACTGCCTCGCCTGGCTGTCCCCAGGCCCTGGGAAGTCGAGTGGAACTCTCCCAGGGGCTCTGGGAACAGTGCTCCCGACCCCTCCTGCATCTCCACCTGCTTGCCTGACCCCAAACTGCCCTCTGTCCAGCCCCTCCTCCCGGCTAAAGCCTCGGTGTAATCCGAACAGGGTTCACCAAGACACCTGGCTGGGAGTCAACCCACTAACACCCCACAGTGTGTGTGTGTGTGTGTGTGTGTGTGTGTGTGTGTATCCCTGGGCTGTGCTCCAGAAGGGAAGCCAGGACTTACTTAGAGTCTCGAGATGCCTGCATCACCACTCTGCATGCACCCCTTCTTCCTCCTCATTCCATACAGAATCACTGAGTTTGAGTTTCCCCCTCCTACCGCGGGGCGTCCACCCTGTCTGCAACCAGCTAACTCCCTAGGGGACAAGCTGGCTGGTACCTCAGTTGAAGGCAACCTGGGGCAGGGCTGGGGGGAGGAGGGGCTTGAAAGTTGCCAGGGAGTGCCGCTAATCGAGCAGCAGGCGTCATCCATCCTCTTCCTGAGCAGTGGACTTGAGCACTGTTTTGTTAAATTTTTTTTAATGTTTTATTTTTGAGAGGGAGAGAGCAAGCAAGAGCGAGAGAGTGAGTGTGCACAAGTAAGGGAAGGGCAGAGAGAGAGGGAGACACAGAACCTGAAGCAGCTCCAGGCTCCGAGCTGTCAGCACAGAGCCTGACGCAGGGCTTGAACCCACAAATGGTGAGATTAAGACCTGAGCTGAAGTCGGACGCTTAACAGACCGAGCCACCCCGGCGCCCCTGGACTTTATCACCTTCACTCCGTGCAGCTCTGTAAACCCAGGTACAGCTCCAGGCTGCTCCGAGCCCGCCAGCTTGGGGCTGCTGTATTAGCTTCTCATTGCTGTTATAACCATAAACTTAGTGGCTTCAACCAACACAAATCTATCATCTTACGGTTCTAGAGGTCAGAAACCAAATGCGTTGGCTGAGCTACGTTCCTTCTAAAGGCTACAGAAGAAAGAGCTGTTTTCTTGTCCTTGTTCTAAAGCCTGTGTGTGGTCCTTGGCTGTGGCTCCTCCTTCCACCTTCTCTCTCTCTTCCCCTCCATCTCCCCCTT
Source organism: Crocuta crocuta (assembly GCF_008692635.1). Taxonomy (NCBI): domain Eukaryota; kingdom Metazoa; phylum Chordata; class Mammalia; order Carnivora; family Hyaenidae; genus Crocuta; species Crocuta crocuta. The sequence continues at coordinate 349,434 of NW_027530213.1, read as the reverse complement.
TCTGCTTTCCTCTCATAAGGATCCAGCTGATCTCCCCATCGCACAATCCTTAACTCAACTGCATCTGCAAAGCCCTCATTGTCATGGAAGGTGCATACTGGCATTTTCCAGGGTCAGAACCTCCACAGCTCATCCTCAGCCTACAACAGTCTCACCTGTGTCATAATCCATGCCCCATGGGAGCTGTGTGGACTCACAGGGTAGGAGCTGTATCTTCTGAACTTTTATATATTGAAGGGTCTTGTCCCTGATGGCCACTTGACGTGCAGTTCTTGGATAAATGAATGGAGGGTATAGATTCTCTTCAAAATTCATATATTGAAACCCTAACCCCCATTAACTCAGGATGTGATCTGCTTTAGAGACAGGATCTTTACAAAAACAATCAAGGAGGGACGCCCAGGTGGCTGAGTCGGTTTTGCGTCCGACTTTGGCTCAGGTCATGATCTCGCAGATCGTGAGTTCAAGCCCCACGTCAGGCTCTGTGCTGACAGCTCAGAGCCTGGAGCCTGCTTCGGATTCTGTGTCTCCTCTCTCCCTGCCCCGCCCCTGCTCATACCCTGTCTCTCTCTCTCTCTCTCAAAAATAAACATTTTTTAAAAAGTTACCAAAAAAAAAAGCAATCAAGGTAAAACGAGGTCGCTGGGGTATGCCGTCATCCAAAATGACTGGTCTCCTTATTAAAAAGGGGACATTTGGACCCAGACACGCACTCAGGAAAAGGCCATGTGAAGATGAAGATGCCCACTGCCCAGTTGAGGCGAGAGGCCTGGACCATGTATTTCCCTCCGGGCCCAAGAGAACCGACACCTTGAACGGCTGTTGCTTACGGTGCTCAGCTCCTGGTGCTTTGTTGCAAAAGTCTCAGCAACCAATACAGACAGTAAACCTAATTAGAGAGAGTCCTGCTACACTGCAGGTAAGATTTTTTTCAAAAATTAACTTGTCAGAAATTTCCGTGCCACCCAAAATACTCCACTCTTTGGAGAGGCAGGGGCGGGGATGGAGGAGGGGTGGCTTGGGGCATCGTTTCCTTACCCACATCTTTGCCATCGCTTGGGGCCTGGAGACCGAAGTGAGGGTCTGACCCTCCAGCAGCGCAGAACGCTGTCCCCAGGACCACCAGCCCCTCCCTGCACAGAGCGCGGCTAGATGGCAGACCCAAGGGGCAGCCAGGCCCCTCCCCTGTGCCTGGTCTGCCCTTTGGCTCCTCCCACTGCCTGTGGGGGGACCCCCAGTCTCCCCCACATCCCACATGGCACTTTATTATCAGTTGCTTATTCTCCAGGATGCCTGTGGTCACAGGTGATATCTCCAATTAAGAACAACTACAAAAATGTCCCCTGAGGAAGAAATCTAAGGCACTGGAGAGATGGTGGGGGAAGGACTTGGGGGGCAGGGGTCCAGACCCTGCAGGTAAGATACCGCCCCTTTATAAGACCATCCGTGACACTTTGTGAGATTTGCAAGAAGGCGTTTTCTCCGGGAAAAAAAAAAATGAATTCGGAGCCATTTTCAGAAACAGGCTTCAGTATCTGCTGGAAGACACCAACGAACAAGGTGTTTATTTGTTTTGATGTCCACGTTCAAAGCCGACCCCTCTCGCTGCCCTGCCAGCGTATTTTGCTAAAGGCAGCCCAGGGTCTCGATCTCAAGCTCTGCCTTTTCTCCAGATGCCCCCTCAATTCCTCCTCTTCCACACCACTGGTCAATTGCAGGGAAAATAATTAGCTCCCCTCCACCCTGTGCTAATTACGGAAGGCATCATTTACCCAACCCCGTGCCGGCTCTCAGGGCAGCCTACCTCCACCCTGCTTCCCGGACCCGCAGGGAGGCAGACAGCGAGCGCGTTCCGGTGACAGCTGGCAAGCCACCCTCTGGGAATAGAACATTTTAGCACTTCATAAATTTCTAACAAGGTTTCAAATTGCCGCCGTTTCCCTACTCTCAGCTCTGTCAACTAGCAAAAGGGAGGGGGGAAAAGACTAATTAAATCTACGATGGGAAAGCGCTATGGGTAAGATCGCTACTTATTAAAAATAATCAACTAGTAGGACCAAATTGCAAAGTCAGGTGAAATTCTCCCCACTTCCCCCATGTATCAAAATTCAAAGTATACCCTTCCCCCTTTATATGTGTTTTGGTATTTATGGATACGTATCAAAGAACTCAAGACGTATCGGAACAGAGCATTTGCTATACGGCATCCTTACACTTGATGGAAGGCGAGACGCTATGTAGGAGCAGACTATGAGCATTCAGGCTTGATCTCAATGATAAAGTAGGTCATTTCGAATTCTTTTCCCGTATGATTTTTACCGCAAGGAAATGACTGCTGGTAACGCATCAAATGGAGAGAAACGTAACCTTGAAAACCTCACGGAAATGACAATTTCCAAATTTTCACCATTATCGCTAATTAAATATATATATGTGTGTATATATATCAACAACAATAAAATCCTCTTAATCCTTTTGCACTCTGTTTTGAAAGCAAAGATACTCAACTGGGAATATGAAAACTCATGCTAGGGGCTTGCTGGAGAGGGGAGGGAAAGGAAAAGATTCACAGACGGGTTTCACTGTCAGCTCAACCACGTTAGCAGCCCCGGTGGGAGGGGTGTGTGCAGGCAAAACCGGGGTGCTGACAGATCTTGCCAGTAACTCGGGGTCCAAATCCCTTGGAGAAAGCACACAGCCAAGTGCAAAGCGAGACCATCGGAAGCCGCCGGACAGAGGGTGACTGGGGCTCCCGCACCCACCAAGTGACACCTCACATTCCCTACACACAGCAGCCCTCGGCTTCCCCTGATGCCCGTTTTCCTTCTGAGCCTGAGAAGGCTGACCTTTAGGCTGACACGGATACGTAAGCTTCCGCAGCTAGGAAAACACCCACAAGAACATGCGCCCCGTCTAAGTTTGGAAACATAAACTCTCATTCAAGCGTCAGCCTGGCCAATGTTCAGAACAGCGACCTCAGGATTGGGTATCTCACGGTGGCTCCCCGCTAAATTTCAAATGCAAATGATCACTTGGTATTATTAATTCCAGCCATGCTAATATTTGGTCCTGGACATCACAGGTAATTGACGGGACAGACTGGCACTTCTGCTGATGGCAGCCCCATGTGGCATCCGGGACCTTAGAGGCTACAGAACACACACAGACTTGAATCGCCAGTCTGCCAATTACGCTCCTTGGAACACTGCTCACCACTGTCTCCCTCTCTCTCCTTCCCAACCCCCCCCCACTTTCTCTCTCTCTGTCTCCCCCTCCCTCTGTGGTTTTACCAAGAAATATATCAAATTTTATTCTTCCTGCACATGCAGAGGCTTGGTGACAGGGACAGAAAGAAAACACCGAGAATAACAAAAAATGTGACTAAGTGGGAAACTTACAAAATATTTTGGTGACGGGGCGCCTGAGGGGACCAGGCAGTTGAGCGCCCGACTCCGGCTCAGGCCATGATCTCACGGTTCTGGAGTTCAAGCCCCGCATGGGGCTCTGCTGCTCCAGATGCTCTGACCCCTTCTCTCAGCGTCCCTCCCCCACTCATGTGCTCAAGTGCTCTCCCTCCCAAAAATAAACATTTAGGGGCACCTGCGTGGCTCAGTCAGTTAGGCATCTGCCTTCGGCTCAGGTCATGATCTCATGGGTTTGTGAGCTCAAGCCCCGCATCAGGCTCTCTGCTGTCCACGCAGAGCCCACTTCAGACCCTCTGTCCCCCTCTCTCTCTGACCCTCCCCTACTTGCACTCACTCTCTATCTCAAAAATAAATAAAAATAAAATCAACATATTTTAAAAAACACTTCAGTGTTATTTAATAACGTTGGCAGACAACATAAGGCTGGATTTGAGACATTTATCTGGGCTTGTAGCCACAGGCTGTGGCTCCACTGAAGGAAATGAGGTCACCCCGGGTCTACTCCGTATCCCCATCTGAAGCTCCAGTCCCCTAGAGGGACCGGCCACCTGCCCCATCAGTTTACGGTGACGCTCCCTTTGGAGGCTGCAGGGGGGGGTCAGTCTGCGAATAGCATCATAATATGGATTTGTCCTGCATCTTTCTGCAAGTTTCCCCATGACCTTCCGGGCACTGTGTGATCTGAGCTGACCACCCCTATGTCCTGTCTTCCACCAATGGAAACGACTGTTCGCCTCCCCGTCCAGCAATCCCTGCAGAGCACACCTGCTGAGGACAAGGCCAGCAGCCCGCCAGCGTCTTGGGCCTCATAAACTATCCTGACCTGAGTTCCTTCTCATCAGACACCATTTCCACTTCTGGGTGTCTGCCAGGTTCAGTGAATATCACAGGGCCGTCTTTCCCTGGCAAAGTTAGAAACCCATCTGCTACCGGAGGGTCCCATGCACTCTGATCGCCCAGGCTGGAAGTGCTTCAAGGTAAAAGCAGTTTTCCCGAGGAAGGAGGAGCCACGGTCATTGTGATCAGAGAGAAGCCAGCAATTACCAGGAGCCGCAGCTGGGCGTGGATCGGGGGGCACAGCCCCGGGGAGGGGGGGCTTATGGCAAACGAGAGAAAACCTACCCTCCTTTGGAAGGCAGGAAGTACAGACCTGCGCAGGGGATGCTGACGCTCCTCTAAAAGGGGAGGTTATGGGAAGGATTAATATTAAATATGGCAGTTAAAAGCCTCCTTCAATGTCAAAGTGAAGTGGTTTGGCACCTTAGAGATTAGACCCATCTTGGAGCACCTGGGTGGCTCAGTCTACTAAGCATCTGACTCCTGAGTTCAGTTCATGTCATCATCTCATGGTTCACGAGATCAAGCCCCGCACTGGGCTCTGCGCCGAGAGCATGGAGCCTGCTTGGGATTTGCTCTCTCCTTCTCTCTCTCTGCCCCTCCCCTGTTCACACACACTCTCTCTTTCACTCTCTCAAAAAAACAAATAAATAAACAAAACTAGATCCTCTCTGGAGGGCAGGGGGGGATGTTTGCTCGTATTAACTCCTGGGGCCGACATCTTAGAACGTCTGCCCCTGCCCTCTGCGGTCTCCTCTGAGGCTCTGAGTGGCCAAGATCAGTGCCAGATCCCTCCCCTGCCCAGGACCATTCCAGAACCAGAGTGACATTTACATCTCTGTGATAAACCACTGTTGCCCCATAAATATTCCTCATAGTTTGGATTTTCAAGCAGGCTTCTAGAAAAGCTGCTGCAGCACTTTACATGCTCAGAACCCACTTACCTCGTGAGGAACGTGGGTACCCTGACCAGAAACTTGTACGTGACCTCTGGCACTGGGACTGGCCTGCTGGGCCGCATCCCTGGGGCGAAGGAGGTGAGTCCCCCCAAGACCCACCCCTGACTGGGTGAGCACCGCCAGCATCGAGGTCGTCAGAGCAAGTGCCCTGCGGAGAGCCCTGAGTCCTCAACCAGGCCCCCTTCAAGCATACCTGGGAAGCTTGTGCTCAGGCCCAGGGAACCCTGAGCTCTTCCCCGAGTCAGACCAGGGAACATCCTCTAAATTACGTCTTCCTCAAAATAAAAAGGAGGTGGTACATAACTGGTCATTATCCCTGGGCTAAAAGAAGAGGTCGCCTTTCACATTTATTTTGTTTTTATTAATTTTTTTAAGTGAGCGGGAGAAGAGTGAGAGTGTGGGAAGGGGCAGAGGGAGAGAGAGAGAGATAGAAAAAGAGAGAGAGAGAGAGAGAGAGAGAACCCCAAACAGACCCCACACTACGCACAGAGCCCAACCCAAGACCCTGGGATCACGACCTGAGCCGAAATTAAGAGTCAGACGCTCAACCGACTGAGCCACCCAGGCGCCCCTCACATTTTTTAAAGTCTTTCCTCTCCATATTTTCAGCTTCTCCTCACATGTACCGACATACAAAAACCAAATTTGGAATCAGTTCCCAACACTTTTCAACATTTTTTCCTCTACTGGCCCGTGAGGGTCACCACGTCGGGGCGGCACGCTGGGGCTTAGAACTCAGTGCCCCGGAGACTGGTGAACTCAGGTGCCCGCACCCAACCGAGTCTGGGAACCAGAAACACAGGGGTGCTTATGCACCAACACAGAGACTCGCCCCCGAGTCGCCCTTATTTGAGTTTTCCCCATGAAATCAGTGTTGACAGTGCCAAAGTCACAGGTGTGGCCAATTCGGGTGACACCGTCCTTCATATTGTCTCAGAGGAGGAAGAAAACCAGCAGTGACCACCCCCGTCAGCCAGACGCCGCTCTAAACCTCTTCAGATGCCCAAACCCACGGCAGCCCTGTGCAAGGCAGACGTGATTCGCATCCCCACTTTCCCGCTGAGCAAAGAGAGGCACAAGACCGTTAGGTAAGCTGCCAGGACCACACAGAACGAAGGGGAACAGAGCTCCCAACCCCGACATAATTTATAGCCTAAGGAAGAAACCTTTTAGCAGTTACTCAGCAAAAGCAAAACCATGATGAGGGCCTAAGGGTAAAAAATAAAAGGGTCGAAAGTGGCCACGTTGAGGGCCACAGGAGGACCCGCAGACTCTTTTCTTCTGGAAACTCGCAGAGAGATTTAGAACGTCTAGAAAAGAAGGCGAGCGGACGGGATAAACACGTAAGGCGGCTTCTGGGTGGGCACGGACGTGAACATGACTGGCTCCCGGGCAGGGCGACGTCCGAGGCACCTGCCAGGTGGCTGCAGAGTGTCAGTGGTGGAAGGGCTGGGTTGGGCGGACACAGAGGCCTGGGCTCCACGCAGCAGGGAAGGGACTGGCGGGGGCGCCGAGTGCGGGCAGGACACACCGGCTGCGCAAGGAAATGAGCCTTCGGTACAAGGACCACAGGGCTCATTCCACCAGGTGTCCTTCCTGAGCAGGCACTGGGCTGGGTGTCCTCCCACGGCTTAGGTCAGGGTCAGGCTGCTGAGATGGAGGGAGCCAGACGCAGGGAGAGAAGTGCTAGGAGTGGAAAAGCATGAAGGTCAAAGAACACTGTGCTTTTGAAGCTGTGTTTATTGTGTTAAGTGTATATTTAATTTTGAAAGGGTGAACGTGATGGGGGGAGGGGCAGAGAGAGAGGGAGACACAGAATGGGAAGCAGGCTCTGGGCTCTGAGCTGTCAGCACAGAGCCCGACGCGGGGCTCGAACCCACAAACCGTGAGATCATGACCTGAGCTGAAGTCAGACGTTTAACCAACTGAGCCACCCAGGCGCCCCTGAAGCTTTTTTAAAATGTGTTTTAAAAGCAGAACTCCTTGAAAATATGAACCGCGCATTCCAGTCCCTAGGGCTGAGGGCACGTTATGCCTTGGCACCTCCGCCGGGTGAGACAGGGCAAATCCTTGACCCCGTTTCTGCACAGCACACGTCCACGGCCAGTGGAAGTGAACAAACACCAGAAGCTGCTCCATCCGCCTCCTCCGTCCCTCAGTGCACAGTTTGTTGCCACCTAAACCATGTCTCTAAGTAGTTCAAGCACAAGCTAAATATGAAGATCTAACAGGGAACCCCGAACAATATATTTTTTATTCTCAATTACTGTAGGTAAAACCCTGAAACCAATCTGTTTGACCTGGGATGCTATTGTTACTGCCTCAAAAACCGCGTTTGATTTGGAAAGGCACTCCAAGTGGGTACAGCGGGGACGCAAGCTAAAACGGCCAGTGACTCTGATGTCGCGTGCACATTTCACGTCCAGGGAAAATGCGTATGTTGCACACACTGGAGGAAAAATAAAATGGAGACTGGAGTTTATGATGTCATCTTTACTAGAGTGTTCTTTACTATTTTGTAATGTGACCCTGTTAATGGGAAAGAGGACACGAGAAACCACTCATTTTTATTCCCCGTGCTGGTCACGGCAAAATAAGATGGGCAGGCACGGACGCAGAATTCTCGTGGCAAGGACTGATACGACGTCCTGCGGTGTCAAGGCAAATTCGATTCCTAGTTTTTGTTATTAAACGTTTTGTGAGTAACAGGTGAAAAGGCAAATCGGCGATCATAGCCTCCCTCGCTCCTTTCTGCTACAGGTGTTTCAGAGCTCGGTCCTACACCTTCTGCTACTCACACCTCCACGGGGAGCTCAGCCAGGCTCAGAAGGCGGCCCCACGCTCCCCCGGCAGGACCCCCACCCTTCCCAGCCATCTCTGTCGGCTCGGGAGCCCCCCAGCCACATTCCCGGTACCTGCTACCTGTCTGTGCCTGTCTGCAGCCAATGACCTCCCCCTCCTGACTGCAGACAGCTGGAAGAATGGTGTCCTTGGCAGGCGTCCTTTGTGGGTGTCTCCTGTCAGGCAAAGTGCTTGTCACTTGTCACACATCAGGATTTGGAGAGAGAGAAATGACCCCTGGCATGGTCCGAGCAGCGGTGCCCAGGCACAGAGCCAATGCACCCATCTTCCTCCTCAGCTTTGCCTTGATGCTCCTCACCCTGGAAAACTGTCTACACCGCATGGGAACCAGCTCACCCTGGAGGATGCCTCCCTGTCCTCCCTGGCAGCCCACAGCCCATCTCTGGCTGACTGAGGGTTCAAGAGGTTGGCACCACGACGAACCAAATGCTGCGGGTGCTCTGTGCTCCAGGACTCCCCTGCGAGGTCAGGCTGGACCACTCACAGCCTGGACTGACCCCCAGCCCCCGGCAGCCACCACATCCCCGATGCATCTGCTCCTCGTGCTGTCCTTCCTCAACCAACCCTTCAGTAACCGGCACGAGAAACCCATCTCACTTTCTGCTTCTTGGAAACCCACAGCATGGGTCCCTGGGGCCGGCCGGCCGTGACAAATCACCACCAGCGGAGTGGCTGAAAACATTTGGAATTTATGCTCACAGTCCTGGAGGCCAGAGGTCTGAAACTGAGGTGGAGGCGGGGTTGGGTTTTTGGAGGCTCCGAGGAAGGAACCAGCTCTGGTTCTGTCAGCCATGTAGGTGCGCCCCGGCTTGTAGACATGCCATTCCAGTATCTGCCAGCCCCTTCACACCGCCTTCTCCCTGTGCCTCTGTCCAAAGTTACTACTTTCTCTTTCAGTTACTACTTTCTCTTATAAGGACATCTTATAATTCAGCTACTGAATTTAGAGGCCACCCTTGACCCAAGATGACTTCCTCTCTAAAGCATTACTCAGTCGAGAGACCTTATTTTCAAGGTCACATCCTGAGGTTCCTTCCAGGTGAACATGGACTCGGGGGGATATTTTTTCAGCCCATTATACCAAACTAAGACAACTGAGCAAATTACCTACAAGCCACACCCCGTGAGAGAAGGCAGAGCTCCCCTGATCTTTGCTCTGACCCCACGGTAAGGTACGTGGGGCCAGGATGCTGACGAACATGCAGCGTGGCTGTGACCTTCACGGGCACTCCACTCCACAATGCTGCTGTCCCTTACAAGGCAAGTGTGACAGCAATCTGGTTGGCAGGGGAAAAGGCAGGCTGCCGGGGCACACGGTGTGTGGGTTTCCAAGCCAGTGGTTTGGGAAGGCTGGATATCAGCACGTGGGAGACTCGGGGAGCCACTGGACACTGGGGTCAGGTGCACCCCCAATAAGAAAGAAGCCGTTGCTCCCAGGGGAAGCTGAAATAGGTTTGAGCCCCCCTCACTGGGAACAGAGGAAAAAGCACCAACACAGACACTGTCCAGCACACAGGAGGGACATCCCAGAGCTCCGTCAGACAGCTGTGCTCCTCGCTCCCCATCCTACAAGGTCAGCCACCCGTGACTTGCTTTCTGTGAGGGCTCTGCCATGAAAACCCATCTTTTCTTCCTCCCCGAGAGTCTCATATAAAACACTGAGTCAAAGAGCACCAAAGCAATAAAGAGAAAGAACAAGTATCCCGCACGGTGGCCAGTGAAGTGAGAGACACACAGATAAGAGCAGCTATGCCCGGAACCTCCCTGAAGTTAATGGTGGGAACCAGCATGAAGATCCGTGAATCGCATATGGAGGATCAAGGAAACAACATGGCCTCCACAGTTGTCTGGGGGCCTCGGTTGCCTTGGAGTTCTGGGAGGTCCCACCTGGGCAACCATTCCTTTTCTTTCTTGCCACCTGGTCAGGTAGCTGGGGATCCCGGCATCCTCACACCCAAACACATCCTTTACGACCAACTGCAATTATTTACAGTTGACGTGAGTCCATCTTAACGGCAGCGCATTATAATGAATCAAGAGAGCATCACATAAAGTTAGGAAGATATGTGACACTATGTCANCTAAGCGAAAGTCGGACGCTTAACCGACTAAGCCACCCAGGCGCCCCGACGTGAGTCCATCTTAACGGCAGCGCATTATAATGAACCAAGAGAGCATCACATAAAGTTAGGAAGATATGTGACACTATGTGTAAACCCTTAGACACAAATAAAACATCTTTACACTGGAAGCAACATGGATCATTACTTAGTCTTACTTGTTTTTCAGACACATCTAAGATTCAGTTTAGTTAAATATCTTGCCATGATCAACTCAATGGGCTCAACTCGGATTTCCTAAATAGCCTCAAAAAACAGGCTGAGATAGACCATCCAAGATTTCTTTATTTTTAAAAATTTTTTAGTGTTTATTTATTTTTGGAGAGAGACAGAACATAACCAGGGGAGGGCAAAGAAAGAAGGTGACACAGAATCTGAAGCAGGCTCCAGGCTCCAAGCTGTCAGTGCAGAGCCTGATGCAGGGCTCAAACCCACAAACCATGAGATCATCACCTGAGCTGAAGTCAGGTGTTTAACCGACTGAGCCATCCAAGATTTCTTATTGCTATTACTCATCTATCAGTCCTTCATGCATTTGTTCACTCAACAGAGACTGGGGAATAAGCTGGTAAGCAAAGTCAGATATAATTATGATCTTTACGGTGTTTATGTGGGTGAGACAGATTTGATCAAATGATCATTGAAATGGAAGTAAAATGACCTTTCTGATAAGTGCTACAAAGGATATATGATGTTATGAGTCTATTTGCAAGGGTAATTTTATCTATTTGGGAGTTGGAAGAGAGGGTCAGGGGCTGAGCAGACCCGAGGGAGAAGACCCTTCACACAGAAAGAAAGGGATGTGTGCAAATCCCCGAGACACCATAAGAAACACGAAGAGCACGGAAACCAAGCCAGGACATGATTTAAGATGAAGCTGAAATCCCATGTGGGGAGAAAGTGATTTAGAACCTTGAAGACCAAATCAAGGATCCTGGTCTTGGCTCTACAGGCAGCTAGCATGCTTTCCGCAAGGGGTTAATAATGATGAGAATGTTCTTTCAAAAACAAGCAGACTGGGCTGTGTTTCGGGGAGGAGGCTAGGCTAGTCTTTAACTGTAGACACTGCTAGTTTATATGCACATGGTAGAATTCCAAGGTGACATATAAACATTTAAGAAATAGAAAACCTAAATCCTAAACAAGCAGAGAAGAAAAACGCATCACACAAAGAAAGAGAAAGAAATACAATCAAGTTGGAAAAAAAAAGTAAGGCAGGAAGGAGTCCGGTATGCCCATCGTGACAAGGAAGGCACGCAGACAGAGCTAGAGTCCGTACAACTATCTCCAGAAGGGAGATGGGTCATCAAACCAATGGTTTCCAGTATACCAGACTTGCACTTTTTAACCACGATCATTTCAATGAGAGTATTTATTACCAGGGAAGAAAATATTTTTGGGTTGAGTACGAAAAAAGAGAATGGAGAGATACAAGGCCGGCTACCGGGAGGTCATTACAGCAGCCTACATGAGTGATCGCACACACTCCCAGCCAACTTTTCAAGAACACGCTCAACGTGTCCATGGACTAAATTCTGAGGAAGAGAAATTGCGAGGTCAACGAGATGCAAGCGTTTATAATTTATAATAGGCACTGCTCAAGTTTCTCCCCAGAAAGTCTGCCCCCTTCGACGCTACTACATTATTTATAAATAGTCTTGTTAAATTCTTATTGCATATGAACCAAGGGCAGGAACTGTTCTAGATCCTAAGAGGGACCAACCCAGACAAAATCCACATCCTTGTGGACCTACCTTTCCATGCAGGCAGGGGAGGAAGGCAGCTCACACAAAAATTAAATCCAGAAATAATCATTTCAGGGCGCCTGGTGGCTCAGTCAGTTAAGCGTCCGACTTCAGCTCAGATCCTGACCTCAGAGTTTGTGAGTTCGAGCCCCACATTGGGCTCTGTGCTGACAGCTCAGAACCTGGAGCCTCCTTTGGATTCTGTGTCTCCCTCTCTCTCTGCCCCTGCCCTGCTTGCACTCTTTCTCTCTGTCTCTTAAAAAAATATTTTAAAAATTAAAAGAAAGAAATAATCATTTCAGATAATGAAATGTTAGGAGGAAAATAAAACTGGTGACAGGAGGTGACATGTCTGAGTCGGTGAAGGTCTCCTGAGCCAGGACTTGAGTGACCCAGAGGAAGAGCATCTCGGGCACAGAGATAGCAAGGGGGTAAGCTATGAAGCAGAAATCCCAGAACAGAGCCCAGGGACAGAAAAATGCCCATGTGGCCCATGTACGATGAGTGAAGGGCTGATTGGGCTCTCTTCAAAGAGATTGCTAAGATTTATAGACACACCCATGTCTGTGAGGAAGGGAGCGCAACAAAGATACTGAGGAGTATGTCAAAGCCATAAGCATGTCTTCCTTCACACGGGGCAGGGATCACACCGTAAGTGAGCATTATTATACGCTCTAGACTTCATACCCACCATCTTGTCAATTATGACACCAAATGGCGGATGTAGACAACATCACCTCCATCATTATGTTGAGGAAGCAGAGTGAAGAACAAGACAAATCACACAGTTTCCAAGGAATTGAGTCTACGTTTAAACCCACATTGTGCTGACTTCCAAAGCTCATGGCCTTCCCACCATGAGCCAAGAGACACCGCCTTGCACACTGACATTGGGATGAGGCTTTAGACTCTGACATGCAACCACCCAAGCAAGCACGTAGAACTTGTAAAGGGGAAATGGTTTTTACAGCTTTATTGACCATCTGTATTTTATGAGCCACCTACTTGCAAATTATGTGCATATTATTTATCATACATCTTACATATAAACTAAAAATAATTATTAGGAGAAACTATAGAGCAGAGATTAAGTATGGCAGCATCCTATGGTAAAGTAGCCATCACAAGTAAGAATTAAATTTAGTTCTTGTTAATCACTGCTACATCTACACTCAAACTAGAAACTGTTTTGTCTGACAGTCTTGATACTCCTTGCAATAATAAATTCTGATTATAAGTGCCAACTAAATTTTAAATTAAGAATGGTGATACTGAAAGCAACTATCTAGTAGTAGGTTTTAAAAGAGGAAATGGGGGGGCGCCTGGGTGGCTTAGTCGGTTAAGCATCCGACTTTCGCTTAGGTCATGATCTCGTGGTTCGTGGGTTCGAGCCCCGCGTCGGGCTCTGTGCTAACTGCCAGCTCAGAGCCTGGAGCCTATTTCAGAGTCTGTGTCTCCCTCTCTCTCTGACCCTCCCCTGCTCATGCTGTCTAGAAATTTCTCTCCTAGAACAAAAATAGTAAAATAAATAAATAAATAAATAAATATTAAAAAAAAAAATAAAAGAGGAAATGGGGCAGGGTGCCTGGGTGGCTCAGTCAGTTGAACATCTGACTCTTGACTTCAGCTCAGGTCATGATCCTCTAAGGTCATGAGATCGAGCCCCGTGTCATGCTCTGCACTGAGCGTGGACCCTGCTTAAGATTCTCTTTTCCTATGTCTCTCTCCCCCACTCTCTCCTTGAAATAAAATAATAATAAATTTTAAAAATAAAGAGAAATTGGTGCCAAAAGATTCAGTTTNAGCCAAAAATTGGTGATTGCAAATAATTATCAAACATTTTCAAATATTTTCAAATGAGCAGGAAGAAGGGGTCTGGGTGGCTCAGTTGGTTGGACATCTGACTTCGGCTCAGGTCATGATCTCGCAGTTCATAGGTTTGAGCCCCGCATCAGGCTCTGTGCTGATAGCTCGGAGCTTGGAGCCTGCTTCCTATTCTGTGTCTCCCTTTCTCTCTGCCCCTCCCCTGCTCATGCTCACTCGCTCTCTCTCTCTCTCTCCCTCTCAAAAATGAATAAACATTTAAAAACAATTTTTAATGAGGAGGAAAAGGAAAGCCAGCAGTGCCCACTGGTGCACAGGAGTCTGAAGGGCAACACAGGAGCCATAATTAGTTGAAAAGAAAACTCAAGAAAACATTTAAAGGGAACTCCAACAAAGTCTGAGTACGTGATATCAGGTAGCACATGGGTTTCCATTCTGAACGCAGGATTGACTACACTGGGAGATCCTATGAAAGGAATAATGTTTGCATAATTAAACAGGGGGGGAAGTTCAACAAAGATTTGGACCCCTCATTCAAGAGAAGTATTAGCAAATTCTAGTGGAAAAAATATCTCCCAAGCCATGGTCTTTAGCTGTAGTAGATGGATTTGAACTCTACACTCTGCAGGATCACAGAAGAACAGCTGGAGAGAATTCTGGAGAAACTAAGAGGCAGAGTGTCCCCTTGATGGGACACTCCTGCCTTTCTGAGCCATCACTGGGGTGTTCTCCCCAGAAGCTACTCCAGGGGCATGACCGCCCTCAACACACATGGATGGGCCCAAAACCTCTTAGTAGGGGCCATTAAATTCATTCATTCAATTCTTAGAAACTGATGAGTTACTCTTTTTAGAGAGAGAGAAAGAATGGGGGAAAGGAGCAGAGACAGACAGAGAGAAAGAACACCAAGCAGGCTCCACACTCGGTGCAGGTGACCTGAGCCAAAATTAAGAGTCAGACACTCAACCAACTAAGCCACCCAAGTGCCCCAAAGCTGATGACTTATACTTTTACAATGCTCACAGTAAAACCTTTTTTAAAGTATGGAAGGTTGTAAATTTAGAGCAAAAATTTGCCTTAACATCTCCCAACCTCACGTATAAAAGGAGAAAGCCGGAGGTAATATTTTCCTATGAATTCTTCCAGATCAGAAGTATAGTATGGATGTAAAAGTACATAATATGTATGTACTTTTGAAATACATAAATAAGATTAAAATATCTCTGCTATTGTAGCAGCACCTCATTTTTGTCATTTGATAGTCTCTTGTTTTATGTCAATGCACATATATCTATCTCATTCCATTAACTTAAAAACACTTTTTTAATGTTTATTTTTGAGAGAGAGGAGAAAGAGGGAGAGAGCAGGAAGGGGCAGAGAGAGACAGAGGGAGACACAGAATCTTAAGCAAGCTCCAGGCTCTGAGCTGTCAGCACAGAGCCTGACACAGGGCTCAAACCCACAAACTGCAAGATCAGGACCCAAGCTGAAGTTGGATGCTAAACCAACTGAGCCACCCAGTGCCTCCTCATTCCATTAATTTAAATGGCAGTATATTGTGAGGTGCCTGGGTGTCTCAATCAGTCAAGCATCCAATTCTTGATTTTGGCTCAGGTCATGCTCTCGCATTTCATGGGATCCAGCACCATGTCCGGCTTTGTGCAGACAGCATGGAGCCTGCTTGGAAATCTCTCTTTCTCTCTCTGCCCCTTCCCTGCTCATCATGTTCTCTTGCTCTCTCTCAAAGCATTTAAAAATATAAATGGCCATATATTTTATCATATTGTTACTTCCACTTTTCACCATTACCAATATTGCTGCATGAATATCGTGGGACATGTCTCTTGTGTGAGATTATCACAGAGTATTCCAAGCAGAGAGCACACTGGGTGTTGCCATTTCCCACTGCCTCCTGCTCCAATCCACACTCCCAACAGAAGTGGGAAGTGAGGGGGCCTCGCCCCATATCCATACTAATGCAGCAGCAAATTTCCATTTTTACCCATCTGCTAAATAAAATATGGCATGAGGTTGATGTGATTTGCAAGCATGAGAGTTGGTCATTGTCATGTCTTTCCTGGACATTCAGATTTCATTTGGGGCATCTGCCTGTTCATATGCTTTGCTCATTTTTGTATTGAGTTACTCATCATTCTCTTTTTTTAAGCATTTCTTATAAGAGGAGAAGGTTCTTTGTTGTATCTCTTCCTTGTTATTATTACAGATATTTTCCCAGGATTCCATGAGTATACAGATTTTATAGCATTTATGAACAGCAGGCAGTCTGTCAGTGTACTGTCATGCCTAGAGAGGTTTTCCCCACTACAAGACTATTTTTTCTATTCAAACATCGATTTTCTAGCACTTTTTTGGTTCACACTTAAATATATTTATTTCATTTATAACTGATTTTGGTGTAAGAATTAAGGTACAGATTCAGCTTTACTTTTTTCCTAAATAATAACTAGTTGCTCCAGTTTCACTGAGGATTCATTTTTCACTTCCTGATTTGAGCCACCTTTGTCATATAATAAATCCCCACATGAAACTGAACCTATTTCCAGACTTGTTTCTATTCTAATCAACTGCCTCTGTATCCAACACAAGCTGAATACATAGGTACAAGTCATGTAACAGCCACCTAATTCTTTTACGAAATTCTCCTGCCTTCTCCCCAAAGGACCGGACTCTGGTTCAAATCCCAGCCCTTGCACTTATGCCCCATGCTTCTACTCAACTACAAGTTCCTAAATCTCTCTTTCCCCTACTGTTCTCATGTATACAGTATTAACCTACACAGAACCTGTTACATAGGATTCTTTTGAGGAATGAATGATTTAAAGCAGTGAGCACATAGCAGGTGCAGTAAGCACTCAATTCCTCTGCCATCATTGTCATTCATCTTGGTCTCTCTGGATGGATGCTGCTCACTTGTGTGCATTTCCCCTTTGGCAATCTTGAAGTCTTATATGTAGTGTTAGTCCTTCTGGTGGTTATAACATCAAGTGCTCACTTCTTTGTTCGGTGGCTTCAAGCAGCATCCATCAGCGCTGTTACCTGCCCTTCCTTATTTCTCCTCATCCCCAGTTGAATACAGATTTTTCCGAATTTTCATGTTTAATGACATTTAAATCCTATAACTAGAGCTCTGCAGTTAGGTGGCCTTCAAAGCTCGCCAGCGCTTCTTTAGCCACTGTTCCTCCATTCCTGAGTTCTTCCGGATTCTAGCTTAGTTGACTGGATTCTACCATCAGTCTGCTTCTCTCCAAATTTGGTGGAGATGTGTATGCTCTTGAGGTTTTTCAGAAACTTATCTATTCTCTTTCCCTGGTGCTACTGCTCAGAGGGATGAAGGCCAGGCACAGGAGTTACTTCCTGAGATCGCCTGCCTCCCCTTATCCAGAAAGGACCCACTCCTTGAAGGTCAGACAATCACCTCTTGCCCTATTGTTAGTTTCTGCCCATGTACACTCTACTGTGCTTTACTGAGTGCATTCAAGCTTAGGGGCAGGAAGCTCTGTGACCTGGCCTCACATCTTACCCCAGATCTCATTTCCAATTTAACTGCTCTGAATGTTAGTGAAATTTAGTAAGCATAGGTGTGCACACAGAGTTGGACCGAGCTCTGGCTGCATTCCTGTAATGTGTTTCTGAAGTCTTCCTAGCCGTGTTCATCCAGGCAAGCGATGAAGATGCCGCTCTCCTCACCGCACAGATTCAGTAGAGTAGGCTAGTCACAAAGATCCATTAGTTGTAGGATATAAAATCCCAAAAGGTGATCCTCACAAGTCAAGACACATTGATAGGAATCATCCTTTCTTGAAGGACTTGTCACATACGATCTATATGAGCACTAGAGTATTTTGGAACATCTGAAGTATCAAGGTGAGGCATTATGCTAACAGGCGACTATAACAGTGGCCAGTATTTATGTATTTCTTACTATGAGGCAGGTACTGTTCTAAGTGTTTTATATATTCTCTCACTCAACAGTCACAGTAACCTTAGAAGGGAGTATTATTATTATTATTATTATTATTATTATTACTAACAACCTCCTTTTAAAGATGGGATGGGGAGGCACAGAGAGACTCAGTAACTTTCCCAAAGTTTTCTAGCAACTTGGTGATACAACCAGAATTTGAAGCCAGAGACCCCGCTCGCTAACCCCATGCTGTGAGGCCTC
This sequence comes from Crocuta crocuta, assembly GCF_008692635.1. Classification (NCBI taxonomy): domain Eukaryota; kingdom Metazoa; phylum Chordata; class Mammalia; order Carnivora; family Hyaenidae; genus Crocuta; species Crocuta crocuta. The sequence continues at coordinate 331,476 of NW_027530213.1, read as the reverse complement.
CTGAGTAAAGGGGAGGGGGGCATTACTTGCAGTGACTCTTCTATTTGTGTAAGAATGACCTCAGCACCTTCTGACTACAGCTGCCACTTGTCATGCTCCTCGACTCGGGCGGGGGCCCATTCGTTGAATGATTATGGAATACTGTCTAATTTGCCACAGAATCAGGCCGGGAAGACTTCCAAGTGTCTTCCGTCATCCACTTGCATTTCTTATGTAAAAAGGCAGAGGCCTCAGTTTAAATTTATATCATGCATTATTTATACCAAACGTCCACATTAACCCAACGGAGTTGTAAAAATCGCAAAGTGGGAGGAGACCAAATTACGAAATTTGTTACCAACTCCCTGTGCGCGGGCAAGTGATTTATCTTCCCTCTACCACCACTTAGGAGGCAAAGGCACCAAAAAGCAGGGTATTCGGTTTTATAATCTTTTGGGAAGATGGCTTCCTTCACTTGCAAAGACTAGGCTCAGAAAACGTTCTTTAGCCTTGCAAAAAAATAAAATAAAAAACACTGGTTTCTATCTTCAAATGTTAATGTTGCAGGCTGCAACAAAAGATGTACGGTGGATTTTTTTTCCCCCTCTCTTTAAAGGGAGATGAAGGAGCAGAACAGAGTGGGGAGAGAAGAAGGAGGGAAAATCTAATTGCATGACTTGGGTTTATAACAATCTGATTTTCCTTTGTATCTGCTCTTCGCTGTGGACCCGGCCTCCCCGGGGTAACGACATGGAGGGAGTTGGTGGTAATCAATCACTACCGAATGGCTACGTCCGAAGCAGCCTGGAGATGGATGAGCAAGATGGGGAGCTCTGATTGGGACAGCAAGCTGGGTAACCTGTTTCTAACACCGGGTGGCTCTTGCAGAGTTCCATCAGAGGAGGAAATAACAATCAAAAAGTAAAGGGATTATTTCCATGATCCCCAAGAAGGAACAACCAGGTCACCTTAAAGTACACCCTTAAGGTTACTTTAATATGACCTTCACCGAGAAGACCCTTCTCCCAGAAAACTGCTGTGAATCCGGTAGACATAGTCCCAGCCAACAAGATGCAAGATCAACCACTAACTGTTCCTCCGTAGCAACCGTCCCTTCTTCTGTCTTAACACATCAGGCAATGGAAAGCCAGACAGGTGCAGTGTCACGTACTGATTCGTGTCCTTCCAAAATGTATATGTCGAATTCCTGACCCTCAGGACCTTAGGCTATAACTGCACTCATAGATACATCCTTGAAAGAGGTAGTTAAGGTACAATGAGCTAACTAGATACCTTGACCTCAGACTTCCAGCCTCAAGGACTGTGTGAAAATAAATGTCTGCTGACAAAGCCCCCCACCACCCGTCTGGGGTACTCCAAACTCATATATGGAGTGTGTATGAATGTGTGTGTATGTTATATATTATGCATATTATATATAATATATATTATGCACTAATATAATCTTGAAATATTTCTGAGGTCACAGAAGGTGATTTATTGAGTTAAGTTCCACAAAAACAAAATCGATTTTTAAACATTCATCTCTTCAATTACCATCAGTGTTTTAAAAATAACTCAATAAGAATATCTTCCACTTATTTCTGTATGGCACGCTTTAGTTGAGGCTGACCGCGACAGCCATTCAGTCACCTGCCTTCATGACACATGTGCGACAGGTTAAGACCATGGTGCTCATGCCCTGACCCTGCCAGGTAGGTACCTGGTGGTTTTATTGGTATTCATCTTCATCCTCCGGACAAACCAAATTACTGTAAGAAAAGGGACAGGAGACGGGATAAAAAAGGGGACTCAAAAAAAGCCCAATCAAATGATGATATCCTTGTGAAGGAGGCAGACTTCTGTGACACCCAGATCTCACACCAGGTTGCAATTCCTCCCAAGCCCAGGTGGGGGGCGGGGGCCGTGAGTCACAGCATAAGAGGAGTGGCCGCCAGCTCTTCCATGGATGACCAGCAGAAACACACATCATTGCAGGAATGATCTGCGGTACTGCATCTATGGGTCATTACCAAGCTGGACCCAGTATTTGTAAAGCAACAGGTGGGGTGAGATTGGATACTGTACATGCAGCTTTATACCTACCACTGTGTGTGTGTGTGTGTGTGTGTGTGTGTGTGTGTTTGTGTGTGTGTGTGTGTGTGTGTGTGTGTGTAAAACAGCAAACCATGGAAAGTCCTCAGTTCAGCCCTTGGAGAATGGGCATTCTGTAAGAGGGCTTTAGATGGAAACGCCATTCCCTGGTGGGAGACAAAGGCCAGGCATCCACGATGGAACACAAAGAATAAATCACCAAAAAAGTCAGTAATTGTCACACAGAGAGCCGGAGCAGTGGACTGCATGCATGTGACCAGGATGGCACAGCTTCTGGATGGTATTTTTAACTCACCACACACACACAATTGCCTAAAAATGTCCATCCTATGTGCACGAGTACTAAACTGTTGAGAGCAAGTGATTGTGACGCTTTGACAATCCCACTTTGAAGAATCTATTGCTTTCCACAGTCATCTGTTTGGGGTCACATCCCAAAGTAGCTGCCAAAATTGTTTTCCCTCTTTCTTCTTATACATGCCTTTAAAACATTAGAAAGGCCAAGTTTGACTCTGTATATAATCTAATGAACACGCAGTGTTTGGGGAGGTAAGCAAAAATCTTATCTTAAGGCCAGTATTGAGTTGTTGTTGTTTTTAACTTTATAACTCGTGTGCTGTATTTTATTGGCAAATATACAAAACATCTTTGGATTAATTTCTAGAAATAAGTCAATATTCATCAGAATCACCTTTGCAGAAACATATCCATTCTAGAAAAGACCATGCGATGGCAGGTCTTATTAACTCCATGCTTTTGGTTACCCACTTAAAATACACCAGCAAGGGGTGCCTGGGTGGCTGTCGGTTGAGCACCCGACTTCAGGTCAGGTCAAGAACTCGCATTTTGTGAGTTCGAGCCCCGCATCGGGCTCTGTCCTGACAGCTCAGAGCCCAGAGCCTGCTTCGGATTCTGTGTCTCCCTCTCTCTCTGCCCCTCCCCTATTCATGCTGTCTCTCTCTGTCTCTCAAAAATAAATAAATGTAATAAAAAATAATTAAAATACACCAGCTAGCCTTCTAGCTCGTAAAGTCTCAAAACACAGATAGACAGTTCCCAAATCAACTCAATGATTCTACACTGAAAATATTTTTAGAAGTAGAGAACAATACAATTCAGGTGGAAATGAATTTACGTGAGGGCAAAGCAATTTGTCTTGAACTACAAACATCAGCTATTGCCGGTGACGTTCAAAGCTGCACACGGGAACCTGCACGTATGTAGGAAATCTGGATCCCACAACCTTGCCAAGTGATTGCTTAAGCACTCTTGTGTAGACGATCTGAGGGGCTGCAAGTGAGGAAATAACCAGATGCATCCGTGCACCTCCCATGGTCTCACCACAGAATTGCTCTCCTGCAAAATGGACTTCCTGGTCCCACCTGCTCCCAGTACCCCTGAGGTTTCTAAAATAAGGGGCAGGAATGGTCTTCACCAGCCAGCCACTCTTACCAGAAGAATATTAGTAAAGACCTTTATTATTTTTTTAAATTTCTTAATGTCCGTTTATTTTTGAGAGAGAAGAGACAGAGGGTCAATGAGGGAGGGACAGATAGCGAGAGGGAGACACAGAATCCAAAGCAGGCTCCAGGCTCCAAGCTGTCAGCACAGAGCCCGACATGGGGCCTGAACTCACAGACTGCGAGATCTTGACCTGAGCCAAAGTCAGGCACTTAATGTACTGAGCCACCCAGGTGCCTCAAATGTTTATTTATTTTTAAGAGAAAGAGAGACAGAGTGCCATCGGGGGAGGGGCAGAGAGAGGAGGACACACAGAATCCGAAGCAGGCTCCAGGCTCGGAGCTGTCAGCACAGAGCCCGATGCGGGACTCGAACTCACAAACTGCAAGATTATGACTGAAGTCAGCCACTTAACTGACTGAGCCACCCAGGTGCCCTTGTAAAGGCCTTTAACTGAGAGAATACAAAAAATACTATCAGTAAATGACACACACAATCAACGCTTTTATATGTCCCCTGAAACCTACCCATGTATATCTTTCAGTTACCAGTCTGGCTTCCCCCAAACTCTTAGGTATGGCATCTGATGAGATGACCATGAGAAAAAGACCCAGAGTCTTTTTATTCATTCATTCGGTCAGTCAGTCAGTCAGTCAGTCAGTCAGTCAGTCATTAAATATGTAATGATCCACCCATGTGATACCAAAAGATTCAGCAGCCATTGGGGGTACAACCGGCATGTCCCTCCCATCAGAGAGCTTGGTCGAAGGGGCAAGATAGTCATATCATCCACACTTCACCTACATAGGGCCCTGGGGGTTTCCCTCCTCTGCACGCATTCCTGTGAGCGTCTGCCACCAAGACTCTATTCTGTCCCTACTGCTGGTAGAAGATTAGTTCTTCTAAAAAGAAATCACTTAGCTGTAAACTGCAAAGTCACAGCTACCCACGTGCTCTGAGACCTTGTTTCCTCTAGTGAACCCCACAAGCACAGGGCAGCTTCTCAGAAACACAGTCCTGAGCACCCTCTGCACCAAACATATCAGAGCCTACCCCCAACCAGACCCCCAGGAGATCTACATGCATGCTCAATTCTGGGTAGCCCCCCACTCTGATGCTTTTCCCAAAGTGCATTCCAGGAAACCATGCACCAGGGTGCTATGTGAAACAGTAAGATCTTTGGTCCAATAATATAAGGAACCATTGGTTAAAGCAAGTCACCGACTTCTTCACCATGGGGTTTTCCAGAGTCTTTGATTCTCATTTTAAATACTCAAGGGGAAGAATTCACTAGTAATTTTAATAATATCAAGGGGCTCGGTGGGTTAAGTGTCCAACTTGATTTCAGCTCAGGTTACGATTTTGCAATTCATGAGTTTTAACCCCACGTCGGGCTCCGTGCTGACAGTGCAGAGCCTGGAGCCTCCTTCAGATTCTGTGTCTCCCTCTCTCTCTGCCCCTCCCCCACTTAGTGTCTGTCTGTCTCACTCTCTCTCCCTCCTTCAAAAATAAATGTTTAAAAATTGTTTTAAAAGAAAAGAATCTAGCCCTGATTCCAAAGCTCAAGGGCTCAATTCAAAACTTGTGGCAGTTTAGATTCAGTCACAAGCTTCTCCCAACATGGATGTAGGTTGGTTTTTTTTCTACTTCATAACAATCATATAGGACTAGTCCATAAAATACAGTTTGAGAAAGTCTTTCACGGAAAATTTTCCATGGTGTGTCAGACCCGTACTCCGGGGACAGAAGTCTCTGGCAGTGTGAGGACAGGATGTCAATTCTATTGTATTTTTTTAAAATTTTTTAATGTTTATTTATTTTTTAGAGAGAGGGATAGAGTGTGAACAGGGGAGGGGCAGAGAGAGAGGGAGACACAGAACCTGAAGCAGGCTCCAGGCTCAGAGCTGTCAGCACGGAGCCCGACGTGGGGCTTGAACTCACAAATGGTGAGATCACAACCTGAGCCGAAGTCACTTAACCGACTGAGCCCCCCAGGCGCCCCGATGTCAATTTTAAATGTAAGGCTTACATTCCAGTTACTTAGTGGGTCACAAAACAATTTAAGGGTTCCCTCCTGACCCAACACATTGGCTACATCCTGTTCAATTCCCTCTGCCTTTATTGGCATGTCCCTACCATATATGATGTAAAAATCCTGAGGCCTAATCCAGACACACAGCGGACTTCTGTAAATCTTGTCCCGTTGCCCCTGAATAGTTGCACAAATGGACCCATCACATGCTCATTTCATGCTTGGGACTTACACCCCACAGAGTTTCTCAAGATTCACCTTCCTTATAATGTCAATACTCCTGACCTGTCTCTATTGCTTAAACTTGAACCGTGGTTCATCTTGGAGTCCACTCAATCATGGTATTTTTATACACAGTCACTGTTAGCCATCCACATGGGAATCTATATATTAGTCCCTACTATACACCAAGAAGCAGTTCAGTGTCACATGAAGCTCTTCACATTTACAGTTACAAGTTGCTCAAACCAAAATTAATGGAACTCAGCAACGGCAGCCAATAGAACTGACAGGGGGTAGAAGGATCAGAATTAGGCCAGATCCACAAGATTATGGGGGGCGGGGGAACAGGCTACAATAGTCATCTTCTCCACTGCATCCCCAATTTTATGCCAAGGAAATCGGTATTAAATGATCATTAACAGCAAGCCTGAAGTAGGGAAAGAAGCCACAGGAAAATGGTCACTGTCGCACGTAAACAGGAGTAAGGATTCCCTCTGCCGCCTGGTGAAGCTGACCCAGAGCGAAGGACTCGGTTCGCTCCCCGGAAGGCCGACCACCCATCTGTGTGGATCACCAAGTAAACTGACACCAGAATGAAAAATGCCTTCTACTTCCCTCACCGCTCTTCAGAGAACTCCTGAACTATTCACAACAAACTAAACGTGCTTAGTTCTGACATGAATATGTGCCATTTACTAAGAAAATGTCCTTACATAATTTGATCTGAATTTGTTCCTACATCTGCATTTCTGTGTTCTAAATAAAAATCAATATTGAACCAGCACCCATTTTTTTTTAATAGTTTATTGTCAAATTAGTTTCCACATAACACTCAGTGCTCATCCCCACAAGTGTCCTCCTCCATGCCCATCCCCCCTCCCCCCCACATCCATCAGTCCTCAGTTTTTGTCAGCATTCAAGAGTCTCTCATGGTTTGCCTCTCTCCCTTTCCCCCACCATTTCCGCCCTTCTTCTCCCCCTTGTTCCTCCGTCAAGTTCCTCCTAATCCTCCTATACGTGCAAACATATGATATTTGTCCTTCTCTGCCTGACTTATTTCGCTCAGCATAACACCCTCAAGGTCCATCCATGTTGCTACACATGGCCAGATTTCATTGTTTCTCATTGCCATGTAGTATTCCATGGTATAGATAAACCACATCTTCTTGATCCATTCATCTGTTGATGGACACTTAGGCTCTTTCCATGTTTTAGCTACTGTGGAGAGCAGCACCCATTTTTTTTTTAAAGTCTATTTATTTTTGAGAAAGTGCGATTGGGGGAGGGGAAGAGAGAGAGGGAGAGAGAGACTCCCAAGCAGGCTCCGTGCTGTCAGTGTAGAGCCTGATGCAGGGCTCAAACTCATAAACTATGGGATCGTGGCCTGAGTCAAAACCCAGAGTCAGACGCTCAATTGACCGAGCCACCCAGGAACCCCCAGCACACATTTATTTTTGACCTAAAAGAACATTATGAAAATTCAGGCAACAGGGATATGACACTGCCTATCCTATGTGTTTGTAAATAAGTTTGGTTCCCCTTTGGGGGAAAGTGTAACTCTGGAGTGGAAAGAACTCTCATTTTACGGAGGTGGGGGGAGGGAATGCTATATCTTCCCATTTCCAGGCAAAACAAGAGCCCAAGCCTGACCTCGTAAACCTGGCACATGGCCGTTTTCTTCTGGTTCATTTTGAATTGAGATCCCTACTTCTGGTCTCTAACTTCCCTGCCCTGGAGCTCTTCACATTAAGTGATTTCTGGCCATAGCTATTTTTAGGCACTTTCTCCAAACTCTACCGTCCAAAAATTCAGCAATTTGGACACACAATACGTTTAACTCCCTAAAGGAGACTGCATGTGGATTTTGTTTTAATACGAGAATCCCTTTACTATAAAAACATATGGACGGGAACCCGTGATGATTCAAACCTAAAACCATAATCCAACTTTTATTTTAAACCAGATTATTTAGGGGTGCCTGGGTGGCTTAGTCGGTTAAGCGTCCGACTTTCGCTTAGGTCATGATCTCGCGGTTCGTGGGTTCGAGCCCCATGTCAGGCTCTGTGCTGACTGCCAGCTCAGAGCCTGGAGCCTGTTTCAGTCTGTGACTCCCCCTCTCTCTGACCCTCCCCTGCTCACGCTGTCTCTCTCTCTCTCCTAGATATAAATAAAACATTAAAAATACATAAATAAATAAATAAACCAGATTACTTAGGAAGGCATGTAGAGTCAAGCAAAACGATTAATTCAGCAATGTATCTTTTTTGCACTATTTTATGGTACATGGTAACAATCCAATAATCCTACAGTTTTAAATTTTACCATTAAAAGAATTGTTTTGGGGGCGCCTGGGTAGCTCAGTCAGTTAAGTGTCTGACTTTGGCTCTGGTCATGATCTCGCAGTTCATGAGTCTGAGCCCCACGTCAGGCTCTGTGCTGACAGCTCAGAGCCTGGAGCCTGCTTTGGATTTTGTGTCTCCCTCTCTCTCTGCCCACCCCTTGCCACTCATGCTGTCTCTGTGTCTCTCAAAAAAATAAACGTTAAAAAAACTTTTTTTTAAAGAATTTTCTTCTACTCAGCAGTCAGAATGTAGGCCTAGAATTTCTACTAGAAAAATATTAATATTTTTAGGTCACCACTTGGCACTCATTAAAGCGGAAACAACCACATATTGCCAAGAACCTACAAAAAGTATTTTCCTGGATGTTTCATCCTACCTTTTGGGATCATTGGAGAACCCATCTGCTCTAAGTATCCTGACAGACTAGCTGAGCTTGAAGATCCTTTCAGAAGACAGAATGAAGCCACAGAAGCACTGAGACAAACCAGAACATGAGAGAAGATCACGGAGAGCAGAAGACGACAACTGAGATAAACATGAGTCACATTTTTGGAGAATAACTCAAATCTTAATCCTTTGGCTAAAAAAAAAAAAAAAAAAAAGGACAGCAATGGAATAATTATCCGAGTTGGACAACAAATCAGGCCTAACACCTACTCGAGAATCTAACATGCTACATGTGACGACGGTATTGAAGTGGCTGTATAGCTTTGTAAACCACTGGGACAAAATGCCATAATCATACCAGCTGCTTCGTTATGTGCTGAGAAGCGGCCTAGGTAATTAAAATGTCACATATGACGTGGAAGAGTAGATGGATTTTTTTTCTGCTCTACTTCTTAAAGTCCGACGTTCCTTCCCAGCCTCAGTGCTGGGAGCCTGGACTGTCCACGTGCCATCTGCGTGGCTGTGATGGGCGCCTCAGCCGAGCATCTGCGGCTCTTTCTTGTCCCTCCCAACTATAGCTGAGCCGTTGCTTTTAAGACTTGATACCAAGATGCATGATTCCTACTTTTCCCCAATAACGGAGGTTCACAAGCCACCATCCAGAACTCACAGGAAACCTCAAACCTTTTAGTTAAAAAGCACCCCCAGGATATGAAGGTTTACCTTAAGGGAGTGCTATAGCTGGCCTTTCCCATAGGTCCTGATTCAAGTCCAATTTGTCTCACATGTAACAAAACCCATACTGGTCCGGACAACTGGTTTTGTCTTGTTTCACAATTCCTCGCCCTTCCAAGTGCTGGAAATTTAAAGAACACTATATGGTGTAGCGCCTGGGTGGCTCAGTCAGTTAAGCATCTGACTCTTGGTTTCTGCTCAGGTCATGATCTCACAGTTTGTGGGCTCAAGCCCTGTGTCAGGCTCTGTGCTGACAGTGCAGAGGCTGTTTGGGATTCTTTTTCTCCCTCTCTCTTTGCTTCTCCTTCACTCTATTCTTCTTCTTCTCTCTCTAGCTAAATAAATAAAATTTGATAAAAAAAAATAAAAATAAAAATAGGGGGACCTGGGTGGCTGAGTCAGTTAAGTTTCTGACCAGCTCAGGTCATGATCTCACAGTTCATGAGTTCAAGCCCCACATCTAGCTCAGCGCTGATGGTGCAGAGCCTGCTTGGGATTCTGTCTCTCCTTCTCTCTCTGCCCCTGCCCTGCTTGTGAGTTCTCTCTCTCTCTCAAAAATAAACTAAAAAATGTTTTAAAAAACAAAAAATAAAAAATAAAGAACACTATATGGGATAAATTCATGTAAACGATTTCTATCATGGCCTTCTGAGGTTCATATTCCCATCATCCTGTTTTATGAAATCAGTTGAATAGGCCATTGAGGTTGGCTGACTCATGAAGAATATAAGTGCGTGTGTATGTGTGTACGCACAGGCACGTGTGTGCATGCATGCATGGGAGTGGGCTGATTCTAGTCCAATAAAGCACTGAAGATGTTTGGGATGCTATAAAATAGAGTATAACAAATAACTTAAATGAGAATTTGTAAAATTTTCTAGGGAATCACATAACAAATAAATACTAAATATTCCACTCATATCTGTTATTAGCCCAGAATGCTTCGTGTAATGGGAAAACATCTTTAAGGAAATATGTTCAGCAGTGACTGCCTGATGAAAGCAGAAGCCTGTACGAGCACTCACATAGATGGATGGAGGGTGGGATGGGTTTGTATCCATCTTCTAAGAAGCCCTAATAAATCAAGGATGGAAACAGATAGCATGCAATACTGTGACAATATCCTCTTAAGTAATCAAGTGTTGCTAGTCATTTGTATAATAAATAGAACAATAAAATATCAACATATGCCATTCTCATTCTTGAAATCCAGATAGACTGAAATCGTTTCTTGTCCTATTCCTAAGGGGCTACATCATTGTTTGACAAGTAAGTGTGCTTCTCTGCACCTTGACTTAATCCCAGGCTCAGAAAGCCGGGCCATGAAGCACACAACTGCAGGTATGTCATCAAGCTCGCGGACTGACTGAGGCATTCTTCCAAAGTGTCCCGTCCCTTCTCCCCTCACACTGCCCAGTTAAGGAAGCTGAATAAGGCATCCTTCAAGAGCAGAAATCAGAAAGGGAAGAAATACTCATTTTGCTAGAGGTGCATTTGATTTTCTTTAGCTGTACAGAAAATCCTTATATAATAGTTGTTAGCTAAATAGATCAGCTTGCATTGTGGGCTGAATTATGTCCCCCTAAAAGTTTATGTTGAAGTCCTAGCCCCAATTCCCTCAGAATACGACCTTGTTTGGAAACAGAATCATTGCAAATATAATCAGTCTGGAGTAGGGTGGGCCCCTAATCCAGTGCGATTGGTGTCCTTACAAAAAAAAAAAAAAAGTGAAAATTTGAACATGGAGACATGCAAACAGGGAGGTAGAGATGAAGGTAGAGATTGATAAGCCAAGGATCACCATAATTGCCAGAAAACCAGCAGATGCTGAGAGAGAGGCTGGAAACAAATCATCTCTCGTGGCCTCAGAAAGAACTGATCATGCTGGTATCTTGATCCCAGACTTCCAGCCTCCAGAACTGGGAGACAGCAAGTGTCTGTGAGGCTTTGCTAGGGCAGCCCTGACAATCTTCCACCGCATATATGTTCTTGGTTGATTTCATTATAATAACCATTTTCAAGCAGTGGACCTCTCGCAGCCCTGGCCTCTCATTCTGTACCAGTTTAAGAGCAACCTTATCACTGTTGATAAAAACAGGTTCCTCGCATCAGTGAAATTGGCATCACATACTGATGTTGCATAGAAAAGTATTTCTTCCTGAAAGGTGAACATGACCCGCAAACAAAGGACCAAAGACCACTTTGCATGGACTCAAAATTATATGAAGAGGAAAATGACGATTATATGAAGAACTTGTCTACAATTATAAATTGGGAAGTCACTGCTTTGGTTTGTGCTTGATATGATACTGGTCAAATCCTATTCATTATTAAGACCATGATAAGCCAAAAACACTTTAACTCTATATATAGATGCATACACACATATATGTATGTGTTTATATGTATGTATATGTGCATTCACATATATGCATATATACACATGTATACCCTGCTAAGATGCTATCACTCATGATATTAGGTAGAGCACAGAAATACCAAAAAACATTTTAGGCTGACTTAACTCTCTGGGATATTGAGTATCTACTGAAATTGTTCATCCATTTACATTAATGAGCATTTTAAACGCAACAGGTATAATTTCAGGTGATGTAACCTGAATGAATAAAAGTCAGCGCTACTGGGAAAAAAATTTTAAAAATACCAGGCTGACAGGCAAAGACAATTTGAGTAAAATGAAAGCTTTAGGAAATCTCTAGGAGCATGCCAAAGGGCAAATGCACTCATTATGCGACGTCAAAAAAACATGAGTCCACATTCTCCATCACACAGTCCCCAACAGACACACACACGTGCACACACGTACACATGCACACATGTGCACAAAGGTCCATGTACACGCGTGTACACATATACACATGCACGCACATGCACAAATAGGCACACACGCACACAGGTGCACACACACATATGCGGACAGGCACACACACACAGGCACATGTACAGGTACATGCACACACACATGCAGACAGGCACACACGTGCACACACACGGGCGCGCGCGCGCACACACACACACACACAGAGCTGATCTGCCAGATCACTCTCCCATCACCCTCCAAGTTCTCCAAACACGTGGTCTCTAATGAGGCCATGCAGCCCCTACCTGCACCTCCCCCCCTTTACAACAGGGAGTCTCCTCCTCCACCAACAGCTCTCGCCCTTCCCAACATGAAACACCTGAGTGCTCTGCGTTCTCTAACTTTTGGACGCCTTCCAGAACGTCACTACCTTCCTGTCCAACATAGGCGTCCTCCCAGCAGGTGGAGGGTGGAGGAGGTGCGAGGCATGGGGAGAAAATGAAATTGATCTTAATGCTGTCTTTTCCTTTTATCTTGCCAAATATTCAAAGTAAAAAATATCAGCCCTTCAAAAAACAATCTGGTTTCACGCAAGAAGCCCTGAGTCTTTTGGACTCGAGGGTGAGCCCCTGCTTGCTCAGGGATCAAGGTGGTTCTTTAGACCCTCAGAAACTGAGAAACCTATGAAGAATTATGAGGGGATCCTTGGGGGCAGAGCACCCTGATGTGGGTCCCATCTCAGCCCTAGGCAGAGACTACCACGGGGCAGGGGAGGTGTCTGAGTCGGCTCCGCCGGGCACAGTGCGTGGCTTAAATGGTTCTGCAGACTGGACGTCCACGCTGAAGGGCTCCTGCGGCCTCTCCCCTTGCCGCGTGGGTGGCCCGCCTCTCCCTGTGTCCTCAAGTGGTCTCTTCTCTGTGCACATGCTTCCTGGGTGTCTCCTTCTTATAAGGACACGAGTTCTACTGGTTTAGTGGCCCACCCTGTGACCTCATTGGACTTTAATGACCTCTTGGATTAAGGCCCCAAATACAGTCATGCTGTGGGGCTAGGGCTTCAACCCATGAATTTGGGGAGAACACATTTCAATCCATGACAAAAAGGAGGAGTGACATGTGACTGAGCAGAAGGAAGGACAGAGTCTGTGGCCAGGAGTCACAACATCGGTTGTCCTCAAGCATCGCCAGGATCAAGCAACAGGCACTGGGGAGCCTGCGAGGTCTGCAGAGGAGGGACCCCCACATGCAAATTAAAGAAACAAGCAGCCCGTGGGCCAAACGAGACACACGTGTGGGCTGAGGACTATCAGCTTGCAAGCCCTGTTGTACAATTCCTGGCAACTTCCTTTTTTCCAACTGAAGAAGAATCGACATACAAATAATTGCATTAGTTTCAGGTGTATGACATAGGGATTTGATATTTACATCCACTACACAATGCTGGTCATAAGTATAACTACCATCCCCCACCAAACAGAATTATTGCAATATTATTATATTCCCTTTGTGTACATTACATCTCTGTGTCTAGAAGATTGTACCTCTCAAACCCCTTCATCTATTTTGCTCATCCCCCCGCCAACCCGCCAGCTTTCGGCAACCCCTATTTGTTCTATCTAGGAGTCTCTGTTTTGCTTTGTTTTGTGGTTTTTTAGATTCCATAAAAAGGTGAAGTCATATGATATCTGTCTTTCTCTGTTTTATTTCACTTAGCATAATATTCTCTAGGTCCACCATGTCATCACAAATGGCAAGATTCCATTCTTTTTATGGCTAAATAATATTCCATTGTGTGTGTGTGTGTATATATATACACACATATATATATCCATGTACAGATATGTGTAGATACATATATACATGTGTTTTATATATATATATATATACACATCTTCTTTATATATATAGTTTGCTTGCATATCTTGACTATTTAAATGCTGATATCTTTTCAAGGTAGCATTTTCATTTTCTTTAGATAAATACATAGAAGTGGAATTGCTGGATGGTACATTATTTCTATTTTTAGTTTTTAGAAACCTCCATAGTATCTATCATGGCTGCACCAATGTACAGTCCCACCAACAGTGCATGAAGGTTCCCTTTTCTCTACATCTTCACTAACAATGGTTATTTCTTGCCTTTTTGATACTAGCCTTTCTGATTGGCGTGAAGTGATAGTTCATTGTGGGTTTGATTTGCATTTCCCTGATGATGAGTGATGCTGAGGATCTTTCCAAGTGCCTACTGACCATCTGTGTGTTTTCTTTGAAAAAATACGTATCTTGGGGTGCCTGGATGGCTCAGTCGGTTAAGCATCGACTTCGGCTCGGGTCATGATCTCACAGTTCGTAAGTCTGAGCCTCACGTTGGGCTCTGTGCTGACAGCTTGGTGGAGCCTGGAACCTGCTTTGGATTCTGTGTCTCTCTCTCTACCCCTCCCCCCCACTTATGCTCTTTCTCAAAAATAAACTTTTTTTAAAATTTTAAAAAATATATCTATCTTGGATCCTCTGCCCACTTTTCAATCAGATTGTTTTTTGATACTAAGTTTTGTGAGTTCTTTATATATTTTGGATGTTAACCCCTTACTTCTATATTTATATATAAATACATCATTGGTGAATACTTTTTCTCATTCATTGGTTTGCCTTTTGGTTGATGGTTTCCTTCACTACGTAAGAGCCTTGGAGTCTGACGTAGTCCTATTCATTTTTCCTTTCGTTACCCTTGCCTGAGGAGACAGATCTGAAAAAATTCAATATGACTAACATCAAACAGTTTACTGCCTATAGTTTTCTTCTAGAAGCTTTACTGTTTCAGGTCTTACATTTAAGTCTTTAATCCATTTTGAGTTTACTCTTATGTACAGTATAAGAAAGTGGTCCAGTTTCTTTTGCATGTAGCTGTCCAGTTTTCCCAGTTTCCCCAGCACCATTTATTGAACAGTCTTTCCCCATTGTATATTCTTACCTCCTTTGTCATAGATTAAATGACCACATTAAGTATGAGTTTATTTCTGGGATCTCTATTCTGTCCCATAGATCCATGTGTCTGCTTTTTTGCCAGTAACAATACTAGTTTGATTGCTATACATTCGCAGTATAGTTTAAAATCTGGGGGGTCTGATACCTCCAGCTTTGTTCTTTCTCAAGATTGTGTTGGTTATTTGGGGTCTTTTGTGGTTCCAGAAAATTTTCTAAATTATTTGTTCTAGTTCTTGAAAAATGCCATTGATATTTTGACAGCAATTGCTCTGAACCTGTAGATTTCTTTGCGAGATATGAATATTTCAACAAAATCAATTTTTCCAATCCATGAGCACAGTATATTTTTCCACTTATTTGTGCTGTCTTCAGATTCTTTTACCAATATCTTATTATTTCCATAGTGCAAGTCTTTCGTCTCATTGATTAATTTACTCCTAGGTATTTTATTCTTTTTGCAGCAACTGCAAATGGGTTTTCTTAATTTCTCTCTGGTATTTCATTATTGGCATATAGAAAGGCAACCGATTCTTCCATGTTCGTTTTTCATCTTGTGACTTTCTGAATTCATTTATCAGTTCTAATAGTCTTTTAGGGGAGGCTTTAGGGTTTTCAATATACAAATAGTGATAGTTTTACTTCTTTCTTTCCATTTTGGACACATTTTATTTCTTTTTCTTGCCTAATTAGCATGTCTAGTACTTCTAAGACTATGTTGAATAAAAATGGCAATAGTGTACGGCATTCTTGTCATGATCCTGATCTTAGAAAAAAGGCTTTCAGCTTTTCACCGTGAAGTACAATGTTAGCTGTGGGTCTGTCATAAATGGACTTCACTATTTTGATGTATGTTGCCACTATCCCATTTTGTCAATAGTTTCTATAATAAATAAATGTTGTATTTTGTCAGATGATTTTTTTGCATCTTTTGAGATGATAATATGATTTTATCTTGTGTTTTATTAACACAGTACACCATGTTGATTGATTTGTGGATTTTGAACAATCCTTGCATCCTTGGAATAAATCCCACTTAATCGTGGTGTATAATCTTTTTAATGTATTGTTGAATATTAGCAAAATATTTGCTAATAACCTGTTGAGGATTTTTGCATTGCTGTTCATCAGGGATATTAGCCTGTAATTTTTTACAGTGTCTCTGGTTCAGGTATCAGGGCAATTCTTGGCCTCATAAAATGAGTTTAGAAGCATTCCTTCCACTTCAAATTTTTGGAACAGTTTGAGGATAACAGGCATTAACTCTTCTTCAATTTTTTTAATGTTTTATTTATTTTTGAGACAGAGAGAGACAGAGTGTGAGCAGGGGAGGGGCAGAGAAAGAAGAAGACACAGAATCCAAAGCAGGCTCCAGGCTCTGAGCTGTCAGCACAGAGCCCGATGTGGGGCTTGAACTCATAAACTGTGAGATCATGACCTGAGCTGAAGTTGGACACTTAACCAACTGAGCCACCCAGGTGCCCCTACATTTTTGATAGAATTCACCTGTAAAGCTGTCTGATGCTGGGCTTTTGTTTGTTGGGAGGTTTATGATTGTTGATTCAACTTCATTACTAGCAATTGGTCTGTTCAGATTCTCTATTCCTAATTCCCTTTTGGAAGACTGTAGGAATCTTTGAATTTATCCATTTCTTTCTAGACTGTTCAATTTGTTGGCATACAATTATCTGTAGTAGTTTTGTATGATCCTTTGCATTTATGGGTATTAGTTGTAACTTCTCCTTCATTTCTTATTTTGAGTCTTTTCTTTTTTTCTTGATGAGTCGTGCTAATGGTTCATCAATTTTGTTTATCTTTTCAAAGAACCAGTCCTTAGTTTCATCAATCTTTTCTAATTTTTTTTATACTTGAAAAATATTTCAGTGTTTTTATTTTTTTCCTTAAACAGTTTATTGTCAAGTTGGTTTCCATATAACACCCACTGCTTATCCCAACAAGTGCCCTCCTCCATGTCCATCANCATCTAGAGTCTCCTGATTTGTTCATTTTAGCCACTCTGACAGGCATGAGTTTCTATTTCATTTATTTCCACTCATCTTTATTATTTCCTTCCTCCTACTAACTTTGGGTTTTGTTTGTTCTTTTTTCCTACTTCCTTTAAGTGTAAGGTTAGACTGAGATCTTCCTAATTTCTTGAGATGGGTTTTTACGAACTTCACTCTTAGAACCTCTTTCACTGTGTCCCAAAAATTTAGGCACATTTGTTCTTTCATTTTCATTTGTCTCCATGTACTTTTTTATTTCCTCTTTGAATTCTTTGTTGACCCATTGCTTGTTTAATAGCATGTTGTTTAGTCTCCATGTGTTCATGGGCTAGTTGTTTTTTGTTTGTTTGTTTTGGGTTGTGGGGTTTTTTGCTTTTTTTTTAGTTTCCAGTTTTCTTCCTGTAATGTATTTCTACCTTCATACAATTGTGGTTGGAAAGATGCTTGATCTGATTTCAATCTTCTTAAATTTATCAAGACTTGTTTTGTGGGCCAACATGTGATCCATCCTGGAGAATGTTCCACATATACTTGAGAAGAATGTGTATTCTGTTTGTTTTGGATGGAATGCTTCATGTATATCTGTTAAGTCATTTGGTCTAATGTGTCATATAAGGCCAATGTTTCTTTCTTTCTTTCTTTCTTTCTTTCTTTTTTCTGCATTAGTAACTCAATATTATCCCACAACTAGAAGGAACCTGGAAATAGACTGCAGACTGGGAAGTCACCAGATGGAGTATCATACAAATGGGACCTCAATGTCCTCACCACTCTCATCATTGCAGCAGAGCTCAAGCACTATAAGGCCAATGTCTCCTTACTGACTTCATGTCTCGGTGGCCTATCCATTGATGTAAGTGGGGTGTTAATGTGTCCTACTATTATTGTTTTACTTTAAATTTATCCCTCTAGGTCTGTTAATTATTTGCCTTATATATTTAGGTGCTCCTATATTGAGTGCATAAATATTTACTAGTGTTATATATCTTTGTTGGATTGATCTCTTTATCAGTATATAGTTCCCTTCTTTTTTCTCTTGTCACAGCCTTTGTTTTAAACTTTGCCTAATGTAAGTATTGCTATCCCAGCTTTCTTCACATTTTAATTGTCATGGTGTATGTTTTCCCATCCCTTCACTATCAGTATGTGTGTGTCTTTACATCTGAAGTGAGTCTCTTGTAGGCAGTATATAGATGGATCTTGTTTTTCCAGCCCATTCTTCCACTCTATGTCTTCTGATGTGAACATTTAGTCTATTTACATTTAAAGTAATTATTGAGATTTACTTATTGCCATTTTTATATTATTTATAAAATGTTATTTATATTATTTTTATATTATTGCCATTATAACTGTTTTCTGGTTGTTTTTGTATTTCTTCTCTGTTCTTTCTTCTCTGGCTCTCTTCCTTTGTGATTTGGTGACTTTCTTTAGTGTTATGTTTGAGATTCCTTATGTTTGTTTATCTTTTGTGTATTCATCATAGGCTTTTGTCTGTGGTAAACATAAGTTTTGTACATAACAACCTATGTCTATAGCAGTCTATTTTAAGTTGGTATTCATTCAAATGAGCTTCAAAAGCATAGTTTTTACTTTCTCCACCACACGTTCTATGTTTCTGACATCATATTTGACATACTGTTACTTTGTGTACTCCCTTACTTATTGAAGATACAGTTGATTTTACTATTTTTGTTCCTTGACCTTCATATTATCTTTATAAGTGATTGATTCACTCCATTTATTATACATTTGCCTTTACCAGTGAGATTTTTTCCTGCATATATTTTCTTATATCTAGTTATAGCCTTATGTTTTCCACTTAAAGAAGTCCCTTTAATATTTCTTGTAAAGTTGGTTTAGTGGTGATGAACTCCTTTAGCTTTTGTTTGCCTGGTGAGTCTTTACCTCCCCTTCAATTCTGAATAATATCTTTGCTGGGTAAGAGTATTCTTGGTTTTAAGATTTTCCTTTCAGCATGTTGAATACATCATGCCATGTCCTTCTGTGCTGCAAAGTTTCTGCTGAAAAATCCACTCACAGTCTTATAGGGCTTCCCTTTTATGTAATGAATTACTTTTCTCTTGCTACTTTTAAGATTCTTTATTTTTAATTTTTGGCATTTCTACTACATTTCTTGTTGTGGGCTTCTTTTTGGGTTCACCTTGTTTGGGATTCTCTGTGCTTTCTGGACCTGGAAAAAGGCCCTGTTGCCTTCACTGGGTTTGGGATGTTTTCAGCTATTATTTCTGCAGATAAGTTTTCTGCCTTTTCTCTCTCCCTTCTCCTCTGGGAATCCCTAAAATGCAAATGTTAGTAGCTTGATCTTGTCATGAGGTGCCTTAAACTAACCTCATTTTTTATGTATTTTTTTCTTTTTTGCTATTCAGTTGAACCCAATCTTCCAGATGGCTGATCTTTTCTTTTGTATCACCTAATCTGCTGCTTATTCCCTCTAACGTATTCTTCCTTTCTGTTCTCAAATTCTTCAGCTCCAGCTGGTACTTTGCTATATTTTCCATCTTTTTGTTGTAGCTCTCACTGTGTTCATCCAGACTTCACACAATTTCAGTATGCATCCTTATGACCATCACTTTGTACTCTTTATCATGTAGATTGCTTATCTCCATTTCATTTAGTTCTCTTTCTGAGGTTTTGTCTTGTTCTTTCATTTGGAACATATTCCTCTTTCTCTTCATTTTGTTTAACTCTTTGTTTCTATGTATTAAGTAGTTCAGCTATGTCTTCCAGTATTTAAGGAGTGGCCTTATGTAGGAGATGTCCTGTGGGACCCAGAAGTACACTCTCTCTTGACCACCACAGCCAGGAGCTTCAGAGGAGTCCCCTGTATGGACTGCCCACACCTCTTGTGGCAGGTATGACTGCTGTGTGCTGGCGGGTGCAGTTACTGTCCTATCTGCTGTGAGGCCCGGCAGAAGTGTGGAGTTGCACTGGGCTCTCAGCAAGACATGCCCCCCGGTGTGAACAGTCTAGAGTGAGAATTCCAAAATGGTGTCCACCAGCCTTGGGATCAGCTGGTAGAAAGAGAGAGCAAAAATGGTTGCCACCAGTATCTTAGTTCCTAGGCAGAAGCCCAGCTTCCTCCTACTTCTCTGGCAGGAGCTCCAATATTATTAGGTAGATCTCCTTAACCTATGCCTATGCACTTTTCATTCCGGTGTTTCAGTGCTGGTTCCTAGTTTGACTAAGTCTGCACTGAGCCCTCTAAGAGTGGGTTTTCCTTTCCCTGTGGTTCTCTACTTCTCCTGGACGTAATCCCTGTTGGCATGCAAATCCAGGTGTTTTGGGGGCTCATCTCTCCATCACAGGACCTATGGACTGGGGTGCCTGATGTACAGGTCACATTTCTTGCTCCACAGTGAAAAGTTCCATACCTTTGAGATCCCTCCAAACCATGGAATTCCATGCCTGGAGTGTAGTGTTCTCCTTAGTAGGACTGTAGCTCTGACTCTTTTACCTGTTTTAGTGATGTGCCTTGTCATAGAGGCTCTGTTCATCCAGTCTCGACACCCCCTTAAGAGAGAATTATTCCAAAGGTAGTCATAGATTTGTTGTGTCCATAGAAGAAGGTGAACTCAGGATCTCCTATGCTGCCATCTTGAACACTCTGGCAACTTTCCAAATTCGTTGGAAACTGCCTGGACTAGCACTGGTGACCCAGCAGTTGGTCACTTATTTTGTGTTTACTCTTTGTTGGGTAATGAGTATTTCATTTCTTACGGGATGAGAAGTGAAAGGGAAGCTGTCGATCAGTATGTATTTAGTTCCCTCGGGTATATATATAGGTAAAGTACATATGTCACTTTACTGCTAGCACTTACTGTCTATATATAGAACAGAAAGAACTCACCTTTACAGCCTGAACTAAAGTATAAGGTGAAAGATGTTTGCATGTCATTAATGAATCAGACAAATTGTTCCTATCCCAGATAAATATTACCACATTCTTCGATCCTCAGAGAGATGGCAGGTAGGTTTCATGCCTATTCTGATCAACTGGAAGTAACTGCCTTGAGTCTTGTGAGGAGAGGGACTGAGGTTTAGAGTGAATGTACAGAAGACAGTGCTCTCGTCAATTATCCATACCTATCAGGGATGGCAGAAGGAGAGCTTTGCAGTACCAGAACATGGACGCCTAGGGATCAAACCAACTTACTAGGATATTCTTGCCCTGAAAAGGATCCAGTGTGGCTTCAGCCAGACAAATCCCTCACTTTACAGGTGCAACAAATGGAAGAGTGCTCTTCTCTGCTTTACAAACCCAACAAACACAAAGAGAATGAATTGTTTCCTTGAGCGTAGAAGGAAATTAAGATCATGTGTAATATAAGTAGCACATCCCCTCTATAATGTTAACATGAAACCCAGAGAAACAAATGCTTATTAGTTTTGTTGTTTGGGAGGCTGGTGCTTCGGATGTTGTAGTTTTGTTTTTATTTTTTAAATTATCTCTGTAATAAACATATTGATTTTTTTTCTCTTAAAATAACCAATATTCTCTGGGGAAAAAGCCAACCTTTCTTGGCACTACCTCTTTTTTCTGGAGATTATTAATTTCATTTTAATAGACCTCATACTGAAAATCAAATTTTTATATCACAAAAGGATTTACATTAATCTTGAGCTGCACACTCTTCATCGTCTATCAAACTGAGTTTAAGTTTCTAATTGAAATAATTTTTCAAGTGTTGAGCAATAAAGAGGCAATAAGTGATATATTTAAATTATTTATACATCTTATTTATAATTAATTCGGTTTTCTTCCTTGCTGCACAGTGAGGCGAACCCAATGCCTTTGATTTTCAAATCTTCTCTATCATTAGGCAACAACAGAAGTGGCTGCTTCTCCCACCCCACTTGTGTTTCATTGGTCTCTGGGGACTCAGGCAACATCAGTTTAAATCACAGTTAAATTTAACACGTTAACTTTGTTTTGCAACATGCTGCTCCAAAAACAGAGAGTCGTGACTACTGTATGCCTACTATTCTTAGTCAAACTGAACCAAAAAATGACCCACCTGGCAAAATGAGCCATTGCATTAATATGATCATATCCTTCAGCATTCAAGCACTGCATATGCCTTGGTCTACACTCTCTCTTCTATACACGGAGACTGATATACCTTTAGCATGTACTAGTTAATAGATCTTCAATTGATGAATCTGGTTGGCTGGTTTGGAAATTGTCTGAAACTCTTCTTCCAACCTCTTTGCCTGGTTCCCCCTTTGGCAACATAAATTCATGCTCCATATTGAATTCATAATTTCCTTCCTCCCCTAAGCCATTTTCATAATCACAACTCCTCTTTCTGATGATGGTTGTTATGACCCAAAACTCAGCAATGACAGAGCCAGGATTCACATCCAGATTCTGTTAACACTAGATAACACCAGAAGTGGATAACACTGTTACCCAATGCACTCTACTGCCCCCTAACCAGATGTTCTATTATTAAAAGAGGCCCTGAATCTACCTGGGTTGGGCTCTGTACCCTCTGACCTGCAAACCACAACGAACACACTACTCAGTATGACCTGGGGACCTGCAACTGTATGAACACCACCTGGGAGTTGGGTACAATGTGGAATCTCAGGCTCTCGCTCCAGATTCTGCATTTTAACAAAATCTTCAGGTGATGTATGTTTACACTGAAGTAGGAGAAGTGCTAGTTTAACACACCTGCATGGTGTCATGCTTCATGAAAGGGCAAGATCCATGGGCCATGAATTAGAAATGGAAAGGCAGAGGGGCACCTGCATGGCTCAGTGGGTTGAGCATCTGACTCTTGATTTCAGCTCAGGTCATGATCCCATGGTCATGGGATCGAGCCCCACCTCAGGCTCTGTGCTGAGTGTGGAGCCTGCTTNTCCCCCCCTCTTTGCCCCCCCCCACTAAAAAAAAAAAAAAAGGAAGGAAGCAGGAAAGAAAAGGAAGGGAGGGAGGGGGAGAGAGAGAGATAAGCGGAAGCATCACCTTATTTCCCTCCCCAATTAGATATCAGAGGGGGAACGATCTGTGCAGTAACTACCATGACAGTGCTCTAATACATTCCAGTACTTGCTCTAGCCACCCTATAATGCTCTTTGATAAAGTAGCTCACACCTCATGGCTGGCTATGCTGACCTCATATCCACAACCCAATGGCTTGTTTATTGAACAAATAAACATGAGGGTTTATTAGTCCTCATTAGAGACTGTTAGCACGTGAGAAAATGATATATAGTGCTGTACTCTCCTGTGCCAAGATCCCATTATCGGTTTATCACCCTTTTGTTGAGTGACACTGACCACTAAACATAACAGTATGCACCACAGCTTCCCAAGTACAAGTTATTGTAATAATCAGAAGAGGAATATAGTCCTTACCAGATGGTACATAGCTGAAAACTCAGCCATGATCTCCACATGTCCTAAAACCCAGCGGCAGTGAGCCAGAACATCCAAGTAGTAATGGAAATGAGTAATGATCTTTCAAGATGGCGGATGACAGAGGCAGAGCAAGTACCATGCATCTGAGACATGTTCTCCCTGGTGAAAGCTAAGGGTTTTGACAGGCTGGTTTATGAATAAATTCATGACATGAGACATTTCCAAAATGTCTGCTAAGAACCGTTTCAAAATGAAGTCATCAAAATTACTGCAAAATGTATACTTTAAATTCAAACAGCCGGGGGAAAGAGTGTGCTTGTTATGTAGAATTCATTATCAGTATTTCAGAGTGCCGCCTCTATAAACATTTGTTTAGGATTGCTTTTATGCAATTGTTTGGAACATAAGCAGAGAAAGAGCGGAATGTGAAATTCCAGAAGCCCAGGGCTTATTCAGCTTGGGGTTGTTTTGTTTTGGTTTTTTCCTGCCTTGTTAGAAAGAAATCATTTCTTTTTCTTCAAATCTTAATGCAATTGGAAGGATCTGATGATTTTTTTTCTAATTTATCAGTTTATGTTGTTAAGAGTAGGGACATCACTTTAATGTGGAAAATGAAAGTCATATACTAGGTATTTTCTCTTTCATTATCATCTGGGGGAAAAGCAGCTCTTCATTAGATGCAAATTACTTTTCATAGGTATTTAACTCACTATATAAGTTTGTGCACATTCACAGACTTACATAATACTGATCCCTACGTATTCTGAATTCAGCCTGAAGCTACTAAAAGATGAGATTACATGGCCAAACAATCAAATTATCCATCAGAGGAGATTTGGGGTCAAAATGTGCTAAGAGGAAAAAAAAAACTCTTCTTACCCTAGAATGACCTAGGTAGTTGGTTAAGGATTAGAAATACCACTGCTCCCCTATGAAGAAGGAAAGTTGCCTTTGATCTAAAAGGAAAAGCTGGTTAAGATCTGGCATGCCAGCAGAATGGAAGAAAATCAATCTGTAAATAATAGAGAACAGAAATCACCAGAGACACGCCAAGAAATGAAAAGCTAAATAGTTTAGAGTACATAAAGCTTAATACATATATGTCCAAAATAGCTTACCATAAACAAAATTAGAATGCAAACAATAACCTTCAAAACTGTACGTATGTTTAAAAATTAATAACCTTAACATACAACAACAAAAAGTTTGTAAACCTATTTTTCAAATAACACACCAAAAAAGAAATGGGCAATGCACATGAACAGGCCGCAATAAAATTCCAGGGACAACCTAAATGCACACTGGGGGAGTGGCTAAGTAAATTGTGGGAGATACATATAATAAAATAGAATGCTGCTATTATAAAACCACATTACAGAAGAATATATATTGACATGTGGAAATGCTCAGGAAGCAGTAAAACAATCAGGCAAGCACCCGATTATTAACATCTGACAAAAATATCCTAAATGTTAACAGTATCTATCTCCACATTGTAGAACTACAAATGTTTTCCTGCCTTTTCATCTTGTGTTCAAGTGTATTACAAAGTTTACACGTTCGGTATATATTGTTTCCAATTAGAAAAAAAATAATGATAAACATTAAAAAACAGAATTTAAAACTGAAGCAGTTCAGATAAAACAATTTGCATAAATGAGGGGGGGAAACTCTTTCCAATCCTATCAAATTATACCCTAAACCACTGATCTATCTTACTTCCAAAAGTAAACTGGCATACTTTCGAAAAATATCACTCGCCCACATGGGCATTTTTAGATATCAGCAGCTATGTTTAAGACAATATTGAGTCACACATGTAAGGAGATGGTTTGGACCCAAAATAAAATTCCACTTCCTAAATTTCGAGTCCAGTTTTGCAAAGTGACTCTCCCACCGGAATACCTGCTGTTTTCTGGAGCAAGCAGTTTACACCAGAGGTGCCTCCTCACTAAATCTGATCTACAGGCTGCTGAAAGGTTAAGATGGGAGCTATTACATTATCTCGAGTTCACTGCCTGCATCACCTCCTCTGATCTAGGAAAATCAATCACGTGCATTCATCAGGGTGACTGATCAGTGAAGTAGAAGGGAGGGTACTCAAAATAAAGTATTATACAGTATTAGTATCTTGTCACTCTGACAATCTAACACAAATGTGGCGGCTTCAAACACCACACACATATTCTCCTATAGTTCTGGAGGCCAGAAGTCCAAGATCAGTTTCACATGGCCAACATGAAGGTGTCAGCAGACCTTTCTCTGGAGCCTCCTGGGGAGAATCTGTCCCCTTGACTTCTCCAGTGTCCTGAGGCCGCCGGCACCATCTTGGTTCACGGCCCCTCCTCCCATCCTTCCACCTCTTGATCCATGTCACACCTCCTCCTGTCCTTCTGACCACCTGTCTCCCTCCTATAAGGATCCTTATGAACGTATCAAGCCTTCTAGATAATCCAGCATAATCTCCCCATGTCCAGAGCCTTAACTGAAATGCACTTGCGAAATCTCCGTGGCTGGGCAATATCCACAGGTTCTGGGGGTTAGCACATGGCCACCCAGGTGGGTGTGGCCACATAATTGAGGCTACCACAGGTGCCAGTCAGCTAGGTAAGGCCCCACCTACAGAACCCCACCTCTCAGGGGAGCGACTTGGCATGTCTTTGTTGACATATTAGAATTATGATAAACCAGGACGTTCTTCACAAGCACTAAATTGGAGGTAAGTCACATGAGTGGGTTTCTAAGAGGGAAAAGAAGACTCATTCTTAAATTTCGTGCTCTTCTCCCCAAGTCTCTGCTGAGTGCCGCACAGCTGAAAACTCGTGTTTTAGAAACAATTACGGCACATGTGCCATATGGCAAATACAGATGTGAGCGGTGGCTCTTGCTTCACAAATGCAAATGATGCCTTTGACTTTCCCACGGCTCTTCTGCCCGGCGAGCACGCATGCACCACCCCGTCACCCACCGCAGCCCAAGAAAACAAGTACAACCAAAGCGATCCACGGACATGTCTGAAAATTCACAGAAAAAGAATGTAAAACCTTTAGGCTTTACTCTGGCCCAGCTGGCCAGGATGCAGGGACGTCCACTCACCAGACGCTTCTACCATCACAGCACTCGCCCATAACCAACCCAAGCCTCCACCTTTTCCTTCTCTTCATCCCCATAAGCTCCTCACCTGTAAAGGGAACATTCTGTGTTTCTCCGATTGCCAAGCTCCTGAGCTGTTTGGTGAGCTGGCAATTCCTAGAGAACAGAGCCCTTACATTTTGAACTCCAATTTTGGCTGCACAAGAAGGAAGGGAGAGAGGGGAGGAGGGGGGAGGGGGAGAGGGGAGGGAAGGGAAGGAGAATGGGGAAACACCACCTTCATGCCTGTATCTGGGCCCTCGAGTGTGGCTGGAGAAACCCACAACTGGGAAAACCTGTGTCATAACAGATATGTGGTCACTAACCTTCACTGGCCCCTCCATGTCCCCAAGGAGAGGCCCCTGTCCCGCTCTCCAAAATGGCCCCTTTACCTTTTGCAACCTCCCAAGCCTCAAATCGTTCATTGTCAGGAGCCAGTCTTCCCTCCCTCCTTAAAGAGAAAAGGGGGAAATCGTTTAAAAAAATCCCTTTCGCTGCCTCACCACCACCCCTCTCTGCAGACACTGCCAGGTCTGGTCCCTCACAGGGGTCGGAACGGAAATGATGACCCGTCCAGCACAGGGCGCCCTCCCTCCGCTGTGTCCACGGGGTGAAGGGAGGGCCAGGCTCCTACAGTTCTGAGAGTGGGTGTGGCCTTGCAGGTGCCGAGTTGAGTCCGGAACCAGGAGAGCCAGAGTCTGCAAACCTTCCTTCACACGGAGCCATAGAGGCTATGGTTCCAGGGGGTGATGAAGCCCGGGGAGGGATGCCCTGTGGGCAGCAAGGCTTGGCCTCTCCTCCCTTTCCGTCTTTCTCTTGACTGTCGGCTCCCTCCTGGCTCCTCGCCTCTCTGCCGACTCTGGTCACCATCTAGTATGCTCAAGTCCTCTCACCGAGTCGAGCTCTCCCTCTGTCCCCACCACCCTCCACTGCTGACCGCCTGTTCCTCCCCATTCCCAGCACGCATTCCCTGGCCATATCCAAACACCCCAGGCTCCCTGTCTTCATTTCTCAGACGCTCCACAACCCAGTCTGCCTCCTCTCCCGCCCTCTTCCTCTTGAGTTTCTGCCATCCACGGACACTGCTTCTTGGTCCTCTCTGCTGGGTCATCTTTCTTCACCCAAATCTTGGCGCTTTTAGGGATTCTAACCTAGGCCCTCTTCTTGGTTCGCCTTACATTTGTTCCTTAGAGACTCATGCACGCCCCGTGCCTAAAGGACCATCGACAAGCCAACTCTCCCCTCCACCCACGCCCATCTCCTGAGTTCCAGAACTGTACTTTCAGCTGCTACTTGATGGTCTGCCTGAATGAACTCACAGGCATTTCAACTGACCGGGACCCACCGGAACTCCTATGTTCTCCTTCCTCACTCCCCAAACTGCTCTGACTCCGATGTTCCCTCCATCAGTGGCAGGAATAAGCACCCGGCTGTCCAAACTGGGTTGTCCTAAAAAGACCTTGAATTGGCTCCCTTCCCCGCAGCCACATGGCTCTGCTAGTCCAAGCCCCCACTATCTCTCCTAGTGAGCTGTTACCACCTCCTACATGACCTCCCAAAATCCATTCTTCCTCCTCAAAAGTCTCTCCTCTACTCTGCTACGTTGTTACATTTCTATCATAACATGCTCACACTTCTCCCTTGCTTAAATGCTCGAATAACTACTTGGTAGCCTTTGAAAGAAACTGAATTCTTGATACGAGCCAACCATCTCCTTATAATTTGGCCACTGCCCACACCTCCCTTCGTATCTGCGTCCCTCCCTCTCTCTTGGGAAGATTCCTTCCGTTTGCTCATCCACATCTCATCCCTACCTGGGTTTCTGACCACTACTGACTAGGTCAACAGCTGCCCGTGCCATCTGACTTCCGGTGGGCCCAGATCATAGCAGATCAGAGGCAGGTAGGAGAGCGGGGTCACGTATTAATCTCCTGGCTCACCCCCTGACCGGCCTCCTTGACTTGTTGCCTCCATCAACCAAAGGTCACCCAGCCTGTCACGGTGGCCGTCTCCTTCCGGGTCCTGGGAACCAGTCCATCATGCCCTGATCCAACCGGGCCCATGGACGGGGACATGTCAGCCATCTCAGGACCCAGGGCACTGCACGGTCCTTCGTGCCCTCCTGATAGCCAGCCGAGACCTTCACAAACGGTTTCTTTATTAAACATTCCTGGTGCTTTCTAGTCTTACGGTGCCATCACCTTCCTGTTGGGACCCTGCCTGTTACACCCTCATCCTCTGCACTCCAGCCCTGCTGACCTTTTGACCTTTCCTCAGATCCCTCAGCAGGCCATGCTTTATACCCAAGGCCATGCCACAGCCGAGGCTGGTCCTCCTGCCCTGCCTGACCCACGGGCTAGATTAAGTCCCCTACTACATACTCCCAATGTGCAGTCAACTTGGGTGCTGATGCCTTCTGAAATGCTGCCACTCCTGAGTAACTCTTTGACGTCATCCCCACAAGGGCAGAGACCGTGCAGGTGACACCCAATTCCCTCAGGGCCTGACATCCTGTAGGAGCTCAATAAAGAGTGTTGACCGACAAACTCATCTCTCCAATTTTACCTGGTGTATATCTGATGATATTTAAAGTAAATCTAGCTCTTGTATAATGCATGTAGCATTGCTGGGGCACCTGGGTGGCTCAGTCGGTTAAGCATCTGACTTCAGCCCAGGTCGTGATCTCATGGCTTTTGAGTTTGAACCCCACGTCAGGCTCTGTGCTGACAGCTCAGAGCCTGGAGCCTGCTTCCGATTCTGAGTCTCTCTCTCTCTCTCTGCCCCTCTCCCACTCACTGGCACGCTCTGTCTCTCTCTCTCGCTAAAATAAATAAACATTTAAAAAGTTTTAAAAAATAGATGTATAGATGTAGCATTGCTACATAAATAGCTTTGGATAGCCTGAGATAAAAAGTAACATCATTTACTTTTAAACTCTAGACGTACTCAAAACTCATGGCTTATTTTGGATCTCAGTACGAACATATTTAAGGGCTGGTTCCCATTCATTTTCTCCTCCTATGACATTAGTTTTGCATAGCGGACTTGAGGTGATAGAGAATGAAAAGCATTATAAATATATGATCAGTGGTTCGCTATTACTGAACCCTACGGTCGGCTAAAACCCTATCGTGTCCAATCTCTTCACTATAAGGAAACATCTATGTCCTATGAACCTGGAGGCTAAAGATGGGTTCTCCTACCTGCTTTCCTCCAGGTCAGCCTCCTGGGCCTTGGGACGGCCACTCAGGAACCAGCTGTCATGGGACTTTTGAGCGCCCATCCCTGCCACCCGCCAAATTGCAGGCTTTTGGCCCTCCCACCCTGACCCCCTCTGGGGGACAACCCTCCTGGCCACCCCTCTTGAAAAGCTTCAGCCCACTTCCTCGGACCTGCTCACTCCTGAGAAGTGACAACAGCCCTCACAGCCCTTTGCCAGCATGTCAAGAAGGGGGAAAGCTCGGCCGATTCCCAGGCCTGACGCGTGAAGATCCAAAGGTAACGACCAATGAAAGAGGGCATCTTGCCGGGGCACAGAGCAGTTAAGGACGCAGAGCCAGAAGCAGGGAGTGACCACCCTGCCGGGAGACAAGAAAAGAAAGCTGAGAAACAACAGGCCAGGGAAGGAGGAGTAGGGGCTGCCGAGGTGGGGGACAAAGCCAGGATTCCATCCAGCTCCCCCCAGCATCCGCCAGAGGGGCAGCGGTACATTCCGTCTGATTGTGGGGGACACTGTGTCTCGGGAGCCACCAGTGCCCTTTGGCTACGTGTCCCGTGGGGGCTTTGTTTGGCTTGTTGTCTGTGGCGGACGCTGTGACCTGTTCCAGGATTCGGGTTCGCGGACCCTCCTTCCCCGGCGC
The DNA here is from genome assembly GCF_008692635.1 of Crocuta crocuta. NCBI lineage: Eukaryota > Metazoa > Chordata > Mammalia > Carnivora > Hyaenidae > Crocuta > Crocuta crocuta. Next base: position 301,012 of record NW_027530213.1, on the reverse strand, counting down.
GTTACCTGCCGAGAGCTCACAGCAGACCCCCTTCAGGGAGAACTGACCTCAACCAAAAGAAGCCTGGTCTCCGCAGACATCACTTATCCAAAGACGGGTCAGAGGCGGTGTGGAAGGCCAGCCCGTCCGGGAGGACTCAGAGTGGCATGTGGGTTGCAGGGTTTCTCACGGGATCGGCTGAGGCTTCTCCTCTGCCCAGCGCTCAGAGCTTCGTTTGCTCACAGGTGTGCCTCCTGAGAACACCCCCCCTCCCCCGTTTCCTGCATGCACATCTTCCCGCCAACTGTCTCCCTGGTCCTGACCGAGGGGTAAACCCTCCCTGCTACAATACTGGGGCAACAGAGGCCCCATCCTTACTGCCCTTCCATCAGTCAGCACCCCTGCTTACCAGGCCCCAGGGAGACCAGCAGGCCCAAATATGCCCACTAGACATGAACCTTGACCTTGAGATCCTAGCCAGCCCTGGCCTTTCTACAAGAACTGTTACAATATGAAAGTTGAAAAAGACTTCAGGGGTCACACATTCACGTGCTTCCCCGTGTGGCTCAGAATCGCACCCAGAGCACATGCGGTCCATAGGCTGCTGGCTCTCTGCCTTGCGTCATGGCGTTACCCCTGCACATTGTCAAGGGCAGCATCCTCAACCTGTGCCTAGCCTCTAACTTTCATCCCAGAGTCTGCTCTACACCCTCTCCACTGACCATTCCCAGGGCCCCCTGGCCTGTCCTGAACAGTCTCTGATGTTCCTTTTCGCACTGGATGAGAGCCCTGCCCCCACCCTAACCGTCCTTTCGCATCCAGCCAGCTGCGGCTCGTCGGCATATGGATCACAACGCTCAGGGTGCCCCAGGCCAGCGCAAGCACTGCCAAGAGGAAGCAGGGGCTGCCCTGTCCTGGGGCAGGACCGGCAGCCAGAAGACTAGACCGGGGGTAGTGTCGGCGTGGCTTCTCCAGAGGCAGATCCTTACCCGAGTTCAAGTGTGTGACATCTGCTGTCCCTCCCCCCCCCAGGGGACGTACACTGTCACATCTCTGTCAGGACACCCCTGAGGCTTCATTAAGCTGGGAAACTCTGGGAGATAGTACAAAACACACACCCCGGAATTCGTACTTGTGGTTCAGAGAGTCAGGTTATTCATACACCCACTGCCATGGATGGGCATTTATGGGCCGCCCCCCTCCACAAGTCATATGTTGAACTCCTAACCCCCAACGTGATGGCATTAGGAGGTGGGACCTTTGGGAGGTAATGTCAGGAATGTAGAATCCCCACGAATGGGATTAGAGACCACAGAGAGCTCTCGCTCTCGCTCTCGCTCCTTCTTCTGCCACGTGAGAGCCCTCACCAGGGCCTGATCTCGGACTTCCAGCTTCCAGAATGATGAGAAAGAAATCCCCGCTGTTGATAAGCCCTGTAAGAGCTCAATAAATAGTGGTGACCAACAAACCCATCTCTCCAAGTTTAGCTGGTGAATATCGGATGCTATTCAAAGTCTTTTAAAAGATACCATGTCCATATGCTCTAACACCCGTACTGATCAGACCCATCCCCAATCATCAGCTGTTGGTTGAGGGCTACTATGGGGATGTTAATTCTCTGAAACTTCCAGCCTGCTCCATTTGGGCAGACCAAGCCCACAGGCAGCAGGAGGCAGACGCCAGCAGCTGGAAATCTCTAGGGTGCATGGACACAGAAAGACCTGGACACCTGGGTGGGTGTCAGTCCAGCATCTGCTAGGGCCAGGTAGCATGTTAGATGGCCAACACACTCTGCATCCTGTCTGCTGCATCTCCTCTCCTGCCATGGTATAGACGGATGAGGTCTGACACCCTACTGTGGTTGCTGAAACATGTAGGTACCATGATGGGTGTCAAAACCCGGCCGGATAAGCCAGAATGTAGGGCGTGTTGTATTGGTGCTCATTGCTAAAACGGACCCCTCACCCCTGGAGTCTCTGACGTTGCTCAACATTCTCCCTGCTTCTCTTAAAAAGCAACAGGAAGAAAACGAGCAAACAGTTTGAGTGGATATTTCACCTAAAATGTATATACACACAGCTAGGAAGCATATGAAAATAGCCTTCACATTATGTCTGGAGGGAAATGCAAATTAAAACTGCCATGAGATACCACTTCACACCCAGGAGAATGGTACCCGACAGAAGATAAACAATACCGGTGTTGGCAAAGAGGTGGGGAAGCTGGAACCCTCAGACAAAAGTTCAACATAAGTTTACGGCATGACCCAGATAGTCTACTACCAGTCTAGACCCAAGAGAAATGAAAACATATGTCCGTGTAAAAGCTGGCGCATGAATTTTCATAGCACCACGTTCTTCAAAGTAGCCAAAAAGCATAAACAACCCAAATGTCCATCAGCTGGAGAATGGGTAAACAAAATGTGGTCCGTCTGTATGACAGAGTATTGTTTGGCAATAAAAATGGAATGAAGGGCCGATAGGTGGATGAACCTCAAAAACATAATGGTAAGTGAGAGAGGCCAGGCAGCAGACCATATATTACACGATTCCATTTATATGAAATATACAGAAAAGGCCAATCTCTAAAGAAGGTGGAACAGAGGCAGCTGCCCAAGGCTGTGACTAGGGGTAGGGGTGTGAATGGCGAATGCTTGCAAATAGGTGTGAAGGCTATTTTTGGATGGTGCAGGAATATTTTCCAGGGGTGATTCTAGGATTAGACTGTGGTAATAGTTGTACAACCCTGTAAGCTTCCTAAAAATCAATGAACTGGACACTGAAAGCAAGAGAATAATATGCCATATAAATTATACCCCAAGGAAGATGCTAAAAATATAAAAATAAAATTAGAAAAGTAGGTAAGTAGTAAACAGACAGAGCCTGTGATCGCCCAGGCCCAGACTCCACCCACCTCAGACTAGAGTTATCGGTACGTGTCCATGTCCCCGATGAGCTTCAAGGCTACTTGTCAAATGGCATTTTCATCTTTGTTATATTCAGAGCAGAGCTCCTTGCCTATAGCAATCATTCAACAATTATTTGTTGAGTTGAATTCTAGTGGAGGCGGGGGGGGCAGGGTGGGAGGCATTTTGGTGGACATCAGCTATGAAGCTTTTTTCAAAAAAGGTTTTACAAAATCCTTTCCCCAAATGGCCCCTTGTACGTGACTCACCACGTCTAGGAAAAGTGCGGTGATGTGGGAAGATGTCTGTGAGAAGCAGACATGACATTTAGCTGAAGACCCAGCAAATCGGTCTTTAGGGAGAAGGAAAGAAAAGAAAAAAAAAAAAAAAAACAACGATCAGCAGCGAATGTGGTGTGGCCTCTTGATTTTGGGCCAGATGATAGCGGCGCTCCAGGAGGGACAGCCAGCCATCCGCTGCTGCTGCACAGAACCCAGGGGCTGCTTGGCTCCTCGGCTGAAACTGTCAGATTCCGGCCCACGTGGCTGAACTTGTGGCCAAGGGAAGACAGATGAAGTGGTTCTGCGTTTTCATCCAAAGGCTGCCGCGTGCACACATCCTTGGGGGGTAACAGGGACACGAGGAGCCTCCTCCTGATGAGAGGTCTGTCACCAGACCCCTCTGAAGCTCCTGAGTGGCTAGCATCCCACACCCCGGGACTGCACAGGGGAAGGACGGCACAGGCATATTCTAGGGGGAGTTCTCTTAACAGAATCTAAGCTGTTTTTTCCAGCAAAGGGACTTACAGCAAAAGAGAAGGATTCATTCAGGAGCTCTCCTCGGCCCAGAAGGCCCAGCCTTCTGTGGATGGGGGGAGGGAGGGGTCTGAACCAGGAATGTAGGTGGGTGAGTAGAGTGTCCAGGCTGTGGGGGTCTGACATGTGGACTCGGGTTCTGTCCCCATCCGTTACTAGCTGCCCACTTCTCTGGATCCTCATTTCCCCACTTGCACACAAGGCCGTTGCAGGTTTGAAAGGAGATGTGCCATGACTGATAGGGTCGTGCTAGGTGCTGTGAGCCCCCAGGGATGGCGTGTCATTGAGTTACATGAACTGAGACCCTGGTGCGGTTGGTCATCAAATGAGACCAGAAGGCTTGATGTGCCCTTGCTTGGGGTCTCCAAAGTCCTCCCCCGTGGGCGTCTGCCAGGGAGGGGGGAGTCTGATTCACCACTGCATGCTGGAGCATAGGGACTCAGAAAGGAAGAAAAAGAGCCCTGTATGATATCTGAAACTCAGACTGGCTTTTTGAGGGAATTCCATATTAGTCAGAACCCCAAACTTCGCATCGGTGACTCTGTATTTTAGACAGCCATCATTTGGAGTGCGCGTTTCTCTTTCAAACTTTGACCCTTCAAGAATAAAACCTGACTTCACTTGACCAAGTGTCTGATGCCGACCAAATGCCAGATACTGTTCCTTGAACTTTCATTGACTTAAATATTCCCACCAGTTCACCAACGTGAATCATGAACAGAATGTATATGATAAAGAGATTTAAATTTCACCCAAAGATAGGCCTAAATAGGGACAGACTTCTACAGACAGGAAATGGATGCAATGCTCTGAGAGAAACAGGGAAGACACCATGAGCCTGGAGACTGAGACAGACTGCCGGTCAGCTCTGTGTCAATTCTCAGGTCTGGCCTCACTTTCTTGTCTTAAGAAATCTGTGTCTCCCGCTTACCTTCCCTTTGGGCTGAACCAAGCAGAGCAGATTTCTTGAAGACTCATATGGGATCCCCTATAGGACAGGCATGTGGGCTATCACAAGTCCAACTTTTTGGCTGGCTCTGGCCTTCCTCCCTTCTCACCCCCTTTAGATGATGATTCACAATCACTATGTTCTCCATCGGAAGTCCTGGTGCTCCAGGGAAAATAGAATATTCCGGGGCGCCTGGGTGGCTCCGTCGGTTAAGCGTCCGACTTCAGCTCAGATTATGATCTCACGGTTTGTGGGTTCGAGCCCCACATCGGGCTCTGTGCTGATGGCTCAGAGCCTGTTTCAGATTCTGTGGCTCCCTCTCTCTCTGCCCCTTCCCCACTCATCCTCTGTCTCTCAAAACTGAATAAATGCTAAAAAATTTAAAAAAAAAAAAAAAAGAATATTCCTTCTCCATCCTCCAACCTCCTGGTATTGGGCAGTAGAAGGGATGGCTTACAAGGAGGGGGAAACCTAGATGGGGAAAAATAACCAAGGAGGGATGGAAAGCAGTACCAAGTAATATAACAACTATTACAAAAACATCCAGAAATCCCTAGCTCTTGACCTCATAAGCTCCTCGCCCTGAACAGCCACTCTTAACAAGAAACGAACCTTTTCACTTTCACTGTGGGTGCTCAGGGCGAAGACCATCAGACCAGAGCATGTGAGAGAAGGTGACATGCACCCCCCCATGAGCTACACCCTGAAGTCTCCCCCAATACCCAGACCACCGTCCCTGCCACCACGGCTCTCAAAGTCAATCACTCCCACGGCTCCCTCCCACCTCCTGTGCTCTCTTTACACATACGTCTGAGCCATCTTTGCCAGCACCTTATGACATGGCTATTTGTGGGGGACAACAGGAGAAGATGACATTTGGTTGGTACTACTCGCTTTAGAAGTGACTCTGAGCTCTAAGGGGGTGAATATCGACAACCGAGCAGACAGGTCTGAGACTCAGAGGAGAGCATGAAACAGAAAGTGCTGGACGTGCATTTTATCATCCAGGACAGAGTAGGGGGGAAAAGACAGAGGGGTGGAGGGCTAGGGGAGCCTGATGCCGAGAAGCCAGGCGTGAGCTGGCCAAGAAGACAGAAGGGAGAGTTAGGGAAGCTGGGAGCCAAGGAAGAGGTTGTCCTAGCGAGGACAGGGGATTTGCCGGTACCGAAAAGGGTTGTGGGGACCACGCGCAAGCTGGCCGCTGAATGGGGCGCTGCGGAAGTCCCTGCTGGCCTCAGGGTCATCAGGTCCAGGGGAGGGAACGGGCTGCATGGAGCTGACAGATGAGGTGCTGAGTGAGTACAAGGTAAAGACACAGGAGCAGTGAATGTAGACATGTTGAGGGCATTTCTGCCTCAAGTATAAAGGGAGGTCAGAGGGTAGTAGCAAGTGGGGTAAATGACAAACAGCAAATCTGCACGAAAATGCAGCCAAATACAGCATATTCTAAAGAAAGTAACAGAGGTGTGATTTTCATTCCACAAAAAGGCTGAGGGATGAGTTGACTGGATTTGAAGTCACACAAAGGGGCGTCTGAGTGGCTCAGTCCATCAGCTGTCTGACTTCAGCTCAGGTCATGGTCTCACGGTTCGTGGGTTCGAGCCCCGCATCGGGCTCTGTGCTGACAGCTCGGAGCCTGGAGACTGCCTCGGATTCCGTGCCTCCCTCTCTCTCTGCCCCTCCCCCACTCACACTATGTCTCTCTCTCTCTCTCTCTCTCTCTCTCAAATAAATAAACATTAAAACAGTTTTTTTTTTAAGAATTTGAAGTCACATTGCTTTGACCTGAAGACCAAGGTTGGGCAAAAGAACAGGCCGATGAGACCACGCATACGCTTATTCATCTGAATAACTGTGAAACATGCAAACCAGGGTGTGAAGCAGGCCCGGTGGACGGATCTTTCGGTTCCTGGCAATTTTCCAGCGGTCACAACAGACGCAGCTGAAATTCACGGCTACTGCCAAGCGACCACATAATACCCCAGAGGAAGCGGAAAGGAAGGGCACTAATAAGCAGATGTGACCAGAATGCAACTAGAACGTTCTGAAAAACAGCTTGTCTCGTGCCCCCAAGCGAGGGGGCTGGGTGTGTCCTCTGCACAGTTTTCCTGCGTGTGACGGCCGGCCACAGAACCGTGCCGCCTCCCCGCCTGCATACATGACCGGGTTGCACCTTTCCAAACCACTTCAGAAAACGCGTTCAGGGTTTAACCCGAAGCTCCCCTGCGTACAGCTTCCCAGTTGTTGTCACTGAAACCCTAAGAATATCAGCGTGGGAGCCCCGCCTCCTGGCACAGTAGAGAAAGGATCAAAGTTAGAAATGCTGGAATCTCCCATGAAAAGACATGCTATGAAAAGAAATCGCTGCTTTTGCTCAGTTCCGTCAAAGAGCAATTTTAAAAGCTCACTGTGCACTGATGAGGAAGGGGACTGTTTATCTCTACTGTGTTGGCACTAAAGTCTTAGCAGCAACACTGGCAAATAGTTCACCTGACACTGAGAGATTTTAGCTCGTCCTGGGGCAAAGAGAGAAAGGGACACAACAGAAGAACAAGACGAAATGTTGACCTGGAGACTGACCTGAAGCCACATTCCTGCAGGTGAATGGACAGAAATAAAAATACTAGGACTACCCACAAGAAGCAGTGAGGCCATCCAGTTAACAGGAGGTAGACCAGATAACTGACCTGCCTAGAAGCTTCGTACATTGACCTTTAGTTATGGGATGGCAAAGCAAGCCCTGTTTATCTCATATTAGTGAAAGACAGCAATCGCAATGTTTAAAAACATGATTGCAAGGTGCAGGTCTAAAGTAAGCACAAATTGAGAAGAGCCATGTCTCGAACCCTCAAATGTGAACTGATCTGCTTCTGTAGACCATGCTCAGATGCTAGAGCACCGTGATGGAGCAGGAAGTTCGAGCTGACCGTTTAGGGGCTGAATAGAGAAAAGAGACCAACTGTCACCAACCTCAACCTTCACGCTGTTGCCATTTTGTGTACTTCTGTGTTTGCACACTGGGAGGGGCCCATCACCCGGGACTATCCTCAGGACAAACGGGAATGGATGGGGTACCACAAGATAAGGCCCTTTTGTTCCCCAAACAAAGCTCATTGCGTTCAGCCGGCAGCCTCTACTCCTGGAGGCTGACCCAGATAGTGCCTCAGAGGCGGGCCGCTGCCTCGCCGAGACCCAAGAACCTATTCAGTGACTATGAGCAAATGTAGGTCCCTTTATCTCCCAGGATCAAGCTGGCACCAACCTCTGCTGGAAAAATTAGAAGACAAAATTTTCCAACGCTAATCAATTCCTTTCCACTTAATGAGCACCAGTGTTTTCCAGGGCAGCTGTGATTGTGTCTGCTTCACAGATGAGAACATGGTTAATAACAGCAGCGCGACAGACGCCAGGGTAATATCCTTTCTCAAGATACTTGCATGTGCACCGGGACCATTTGCTGTGATGTTTACAATGACTTCGTGAGGTATATGTGAAAGGTGGCAGGAGCCAGAATTTAGGGATCGGGGTTAATAACACTGGTCCTGAGTCAGAAGATCTGGCTTCAAACGGACCTTCAGCAACTTTCTCAACCTCCCTGTGATTGAGTTTGCTCGTCATAAAGGACAGAGAGCTGTAAAATCAAGGGTTGCCAGCAAGAGTTAAATGTGATCATCCTAGAACAGTGCTCGGCATTTAGCAAGTGCTCGGCAGACTGTGGCTCTCATTCTTATATTCTGCATGTGCATTGTTTTCCCCACAGATGAGGAACCTTGCTGAGATCCCATCAGATCCCAGAGGCGAAGACTCAACCGGAAACAGAAGGATCCTGAAGTTAGAGGCACTACCCTACCTCCTACTCCAGGACTATCACTTCTTCCGATCTACCATGGAAGCAACTTTAAAAAAAGAAAAGAAAAGAAGATTTATTATTGAAGGGTGGGGCTTTCTTAAATGTGTATTTTACATAAATGGAAGCTGAAGTCCTATAGAAAGACAAATGGGTTTGAAGCTTGAGCAAAGGCTATAAAAATGGAAGTGGGTTGTCCTTAGCTCTGCTCTGGATTCTATCAGGATGAAGTCAAGATTCTGCAATGCTGGGAGCCTTTTCAGCCTCCCTAATGAATAGGAGGGCTGATGACCTGCATCGCGAGGTGAGTGACAGCTGAGAACATGGTCACCCTCTGCATCAGAAACCATCAGCACCTCCAGAGGAACCAAAAGCATTTTAGGATTTTTAAGTTTATTTATTTTAAGAGAGACAGAGAGCGTGCACATGTGTGTGTGTGTAGGGGAGAGGCAGAGAAGGAGAGAGGGACAGAATCCCAAGCAGGCTCTGAGCCGCCAGCACAGAGCCCGATGCGAGACTCAAATTCACGAGCTGTGAGATCAAGACCTGAGCCAAAGTCAAAAGTCAGACGCTTACTGATTGAGCTCCCCAGGCACTCCTTTAGAGCAAATTACTAGGGTTGTCTTCAAAACACACCTATTTTCTTGAGAATACACACCTTGAGTCTCGAGAACACGGATCTGTATTGATTGCATTTTTCCGATACTCAAACAACATTGTGGAGGGTTCGAATGCACTGAAATGCTCCCCGGATACAACCAGAATGCTTCCAGGAGAAAAAAATTCAAAGCAAAAATCGACACACACTTTCCAGCTCTGCTGATGTATCCATGACATCGGAGGCTGAGCGTCAGAGGCGGATTTCCACAGCCTTTGAAGTCATTACCTTCACCCATGCGGTAGGTGAGACTAGAAATCTCGCACAGCCAAATAACGGGTTATCCTTATTTAAAGATATGCAGTAAATTAGACCTTTTTTTTTTCCTCCCCGGTGCCAACAATCAGGAATACATACTTCCCGTTTCTAAGCAATTTGAGGTTTAATTAGGATTCTCTAAGCCCCATTTGTCTTAACAATGTGACAGCTCCGCTTCCCTTCCACACCCACACCCTTCCTTCTTTTACATTCCTTCCCGTTTGCCGCATTTTATTCCGTATAAATGCCAGGAGGGAAAAGGGAGCAAGCGTAAGTGCAAATGAGATCACTTGTTTCTTCTCTGAACACGCCACTTCCAAGGCACCTTTGATAAAAGGTTATTTTCCCTTGACTGACAATTATCTCTAAGCTAATTATTAAAGTGTCTTATTAAAATGTGCATGTTTGAGGGGCTTCCGTGGGAGGCAGCGCCAAAGCCCCCTGGAAGAAGAAAATGACATCACAGGAACAATGTGCAGGAGAGGGCCCTGTTTGTCCATTTAAATTAGTTTCATCATTCATAACAAGTGTTTAAAAAGCAGAAAAGCCAGGGCGATGCATAATGCATTGTGTCATGATGCATAATAATTAGGCCCGCTCCCCGCCACCCCAGCTCCCGATGCTTCAGAATCTCTCTGAGTAAGCATTTTGTTCTAAAGGCTTTGACAAAAATGCCATTTAGGGACTTTCAAATTTACAGCGAGGCAATTTGTCATCATTTATAGCAGAGGGAAGAAGGTAAGAGGAATATAATGCCGCACAGTTCATCACTCCGCGGGCCTCCTGGTGACGAAAGCTCTCCCTGGGCCTCAGATGGGAAAAGAGGCAGCAGCCTGTCCCCGTGGGCCCGCAACCCCTCCCGGGGCGACACGTGGCTTTTCTGTTAACAAAACAACAGAATCAGCTCTGTGCTCACACAGGAAAGGACGATTTGCTCTTGAACAGTCGACGTGGACTCAAAGTCTGGAGATTCCCAACTTCCCGTGTGCTTTTCCAATTCTCCCCCCAAGACGGGCTGAGGACCGAATGGCGTTGAAAGCATTCTTTAGTCTAAAATTTCACTCTGAGGGGCGCCTGGGGGGCTCAGTCAGGTGAGCGTCCGACTTCGGCTCTGGTCATGGTCTCCCAGTTCCGTGGGTTCGAGCCCCGCGTTGGGCTCTGTGCTGACAGCTCGGGAGCCTGGAGCTGCTTCGGATCCTGTGTCTCCGTCTCTCTCTCTGTCCTTCCCCCGCTTGTGCTTTCTCTCTCTCCCTCTTTCTCTCGAAATAAATAAACGTTAAAAATAAAATAAAATTTCATTTTTAGAAGATATGGTAATCCCTAGGAGAACACCAAATTTATGTAACGACTAAAACTCCTTGGAAACAAGAAATGGATGTCCAAAAAAGAAAAGAGATGTTGGTTTTCTTCTGTTTCTGTTTTTGTGTTTTGGAACGAGACGCCGTTACTTTAAAATGACCAATTAAAATGGTGCCTGGGTGGCTCAGTCAGTTGAGCGTCTAACTCTTGATTTCCAAGTCATGGTCCCAGGGTCGTGGGATCAAGCCCCACATCAGGCTCGGCACTGAGTGCAGAGCTTGCTTAAGAGTCTCCCTTTCTCTCCCTCTGCCTCTCTGCCCCCTCACTCTTCCTCTCTAAAATAAAATATAAAAAATAAAAATAAATAAAATGACCAATTATTTTATAAGAAAGAGTTTCTTCTTCTTAAAATGGAAATTATGGGGCTCAGTCTGTTAAGCATCCAACTTCAGCTCAGGTCATGATCTCACAGTTTGTGGGTTCCAGCCCCACGTCGGGCTCTGTGCTGACAGCTCGGAGCCTGGAGCCTGCTTTGGATCTTCTGTCTCCCTCTTCCTCTGCCCCCTCCCCTGCTTGCAATCTGTGTGTCTCTTTCTCAAAAACAAACAGTAAAAGATAAATAAATAAAATTAGATTTGAAGTGCACGTGTGGTGTTCCTCACTAAAGCAGGAAAAGAAGTCGGAACACATGACCTAAGAAGCCACACCCAGCATGTTTTTGCTTCCACCCATTCAACGGACCCTGAGCACCTTAATGTGTGTTGGATTCTTCTCCATGGTCCAGGGCTACTTGTCTACAAAAGCTCAAGTGAGGAGTATCAAACAGTGAGCCGCTAAAGGCTGATTATTTTTCAGACTAAGAAAGAGTTAATGTAAATGACTTCATGACTGAATAATTAAGGGAGTCCAACAGGCAAATTCAAGGAACCAGAAAAATTCTCTTTCAGCTAATTTAACGTTTTAGCCTAACTGAACACAGATCGCCTCCAGCCACGGCCTTGAGCTGGGCTTCACCCAGGGACGGGCAGCTTCTGTCACAGCCATATTTAGCATCCATGAAGCCACGAACTTGAGAACATAGAGCCGATGCCACATAATTACTAATCGTCATGAACTTCTGCTATAAAGAACCCAACACAGTCGAGCAAAGAGAGCCTCACGAGCCAAGCTGTTCGGTCACGCAACAGAGCACGCACATACTGATCGGCTTCGACCTGTATGTGACTTTCCAGTTTCTTCCAGTATCCTTCCCCTTCGTGCATTCCGCGTGAGAAACTATCTGTGCCCGGGAGGCAGGTCCAGATCGTAATGTGTCTTAGGAAACAAGTCTGCTATATCTTCGGTCCCCATCCCTCTTGCCTGTCAAACAAAAGTTGGAAAGGTGGCTGCCGGGGTCCCTTCCATCCCTCGTTGTCCATGGTTTCGGGGACGCTGAGGCCTTCGGCATCAAAAAGCAGGTGCCACTATCAGGGATGTGATGAGGTGGGAAGGTGAAAGTTTGTGGAGGATAATGCGCATGGGGATATACAAGAGAATGAAGGCTTTCTGCAGGTGGCCAGCAAGGTCAAAAGGCACCTGAGTAAAAGATTAGAGTCACACGTGTAAACTGAAGGGAAAAAAATAAAATGATCTTAAAGTTGAACTCCATGGGCATGAGAAAAGACAAAGAAAAGAAAAACAGCCGTGTCTTTAGATGGGAAGGCCAGCTCCATCTGGGCTATAAGCCACCTTAAACATCGGGGCCTCGCACATTCTACGTGCAAATTAACATTCATTCCTCCATTAAGCGATAGCTTCCCTAAAGCATAGTAACAGATTGTATTCTATGCGTCTTTTTAACTATCAGTATCAATAATCACTCCATTTTCAATCATCGGGGAAATATCTTCATCCCAACGTGGCAAACACGTTTACCCCAATTTCTGGAAACATCTCTGCGTTTTGATTTTATCAAGCTGTCATTTTATTTTTTGGTTTTGGTTTTTGGGGTTTTTTTGTTTTTTTTTACTCTTCCCATCCAAGAAGTCAGGACACTTTTCAATCTCCTCCTTTCACCTCCCTCCAGGCTCGCCCTTCACTCTGGGTCTCCCCTTCTGGTGCCCAGCTCACTGCCTCCTCTCCAGTCTCCCAAGCTCCATTGTTCCTGTGTGCCACTTGCAGAATGTTCTTCCCAAAACACCATTCGAGGAGTCACCACAGTAGAAATTTAAAAAAAGAGAATCACTGTCTTTAAGGAGGGAAGATATGAAAAAGCATTAAGCCTCTCTTTAGGAAGGGCGTCTAACTAAAGGGAAGGTACAGAAAATCACAAAATGAACTCGAGAAATCCAGTTTGCATCCTAAAGGGTTAAGGTGAAATTTCAAATAAGACTAAATTTGACTAGGTGATAACTGTGATGAATAATTAAAGATTTTTTTTTTTTTTTTTTTTTTTTTGCCTTCACACTCCTCCTGCAGGGCAATAAAGACCCTCTTCTGGGCAAATAATCTTCGCCCACACTTTGTCATTCCTCATTTTATCTACAGTGTAAACCTCTCTATGTACAGGCATCACAAGATATTTGAGATAATTATAGGATCGTAAAACATGGCTGGAGTTAGCATACGGAGAGGTCATAAATTTTACCTTTTGTAAAGCTCTTCCTTTGTAACTGATGGGGAATTCACTAGGGTTTTTTTTTTTCTTATTTTAGTTCTTCCATTCATCTCTTCATGCTTTAAATGAAAACCCTTTACTTTCCATGCTGTAAAAACCCAGTACCAATTCTGGGGTTTGAAATAGCTGTGGTCATCGCTGCCTCCATACCACAGCCGTCTGCCACGGGTCTGAGTCGCTCGAAAGTGCTTCTGACCATTTCTAAACGCCCGGCTTTAATTAGTTTTCCCACCTGCCTTTGCTCTGAGAGTCTTTCGGAACTTCCTGTTGCAGCCTGAATTTCGCTCCTCAGCCTCCTTACAGATCCATGGATCCGTCTCCAGATTTATAACGCTCACCCCTGCTTCCAAGCCTGAGAGCTTCATGCAGATGTGCCTGCGTGCACACAAATGTGCGCGTGCACACACACACACACACACACACACCACTGCTGCCAAAGCCAAGCCCATTCTCAAATTGCCATCCAGCACTGATCCATGCCCCCTCGAATTCTGTTAAAGCTGCTCTTCTTCCATGAAGTCTTCTCTGATTTCACCTCACAAAGCTTGCTCTCTTCTTAAATGTAATGCCTTTTCTGAAGCATCAGCAATGCATTTCTCAATCTAACTAGATTACCCAGTTTATCTTCTTATTAGTTTATACTACCTCGGTTTTAGAAAGATCTTATTTCCTTGTACTTATGTATGTCACGATTTCCCAATGAAATGGCCAGTTTTTCAAGGGCAGAAATCTTTCTTCTTTTCTACTTTCTTCTTTTCTACTCTTATTCCATATTCCCAACAGGCATAAAATACACACAGTAAATATTTTCTGGTTAATGAAGAAATCCTCAGGGCGCCTGGGTGGCTCAGTCAGTTAAGCGTCCGACTTCGGCTCAGGTCATGATCTCACGGCTCATGACTTCGAGCCCCATGTCAGGCTCTGCGCTGACAGCTCAGAGCCTGGAGCTGCTTCGGATTCTGTGTCTCCCTCTCTCTCTGCCCCTCCCATACTCGTGCTCTGTCTCTGTCTCTGTCTCTCTCTCTCTCAAAAATAAACATTAAAAAAAGAAAAGAAAGAAATCCTCTCCAAAGAAAACCCATTGGGTGAGTTTTGGGTTCGTGTTGATTTCACGATCGGTCACTAGTAACATCCTGCTACCAACGATCCACCACACGAGATGATCACAATTCATCACAATCATATACACGTACGGTTTCCAGCTTTGAAAACTGAATTTTTCAATTTTCAGTTTTGAAAACACAACTTTTTACCAGCAAATTCAAAAGCAAAAAAATTTAATAAATTTATTAGAAAAATAATTCTTAATATAAGGACACGTGTGTGTGTGTGTGTGTGTGTGTGTGTGTGAGAACAAGTGTAGAAGATGAGGAAAGAAGGGCAGGAAAGGAGTTGACAAAAGAAATAAATCATAAAAGACACCCTGTAAGTTGCACAACAAGAAATGAGACCATGAATGTAGATTATGAACTGCTATAAATGATTTTGAGGCTGAAGTTAATACTAAGTTGAATTTTGCTGAATCTAAATTTCACTTGTTTAAGAATGGAGAAAATTGACAACTCAGGAAACAATAGATGCTGGCGAGGTTGTGGAGAAAGGGGAACCCTCTTGCACTGCTGGTGGGAGTGCAAACTGGTGCAGCCACTCTGGAAAACAGTGTGGAGATTCCTCAGAAAGTTAAGTTTAGAACTACCCTACGATCCAGCAATAGCACTACTAGGAATTTATCCAAAGGTTATAGGAGTGCTGACTCAAAGGGGTACATGTACCCCACTGTTTATAGCAGCACTTTCAACAATAGCCAAGTTATGGAAAGGGCCCAAATGCCCATCAACTAATGAATGGATAAAGAATACACACACACACACACACACACACACACACACACACACACACACATAATGGAATACTACTCAGCAATGAGAATGAATGAAATCTTGCCATTTGCAACAACATGGATGGAACTGGAGAGTATTATGCTGAGTGAAATAAGTCAGAGAAAGACAGATATCATATGATTTCACTCATGGGTGGAATTTGAGAAACCTAACAGAAGACCATACAGGAAGGGAAGGAAAAATAAGATACAGAGAGGGAAGCAAACCATGAGACTCTTCGATACAGAGAACAAACTGACAGTTGATGGGGGTGGGGAGTTGGGAGGATGGGGAAAATAGGTGATGGGCACTGAGGAGGGCTCTTATTGGGATGAACACTGGGTGTTGTATGTAAGCCATGAATCACGGGAATCTACTCCCAAAGCCAAGACTACACTGTATGCTCGCTAACTTGACAATAATTTTTTAAAAAATGGAACTTCAGGAAACTCACAGCATAGAATAAAATTTTGAACTTATAATTTTTTAAGTTTATTTATTTAGAGAGAGAAAGAGCATGTGCATGTGCAAGTGGGGGGAGGGGAAGAGATAGAGGAGAGAGAGAGAGACAGAGAGAGAATCCCAAGCAGGCTCCACGCTGTCAGCACAGAGCTGGACACAGGGCTTGATCCCATGAACCATAAGATCAGGCCAAAATAGAGAGATGGAAGCTTCACTGACCGAGCCACCCAGTGCCCCACTTACAATTTTTTGACCTACCATAGATTTCCGTGGAGCACAGTATGTAAGTAAAAGAAAAATGGATGGTTGGATGAGAACATTCCAAACTGGCGCATCACAAGTTTAATTTAGTTACGTTACACGACAGAAATTATAAATCTTCATACCTCCACTTGCCCCTTCCCTTACTGGTGACTCTAGAACCCAAACAGCTTCACCCGAAAGGGATCCAAAATATAGCTCAATTATCTACGAAATAATAGACGGTGGTTGCCCAGAGGAACTCGAATTCAAATTTGTGGTCGATGTTAAATTGTTGTACGATTCACTTATGAGAGAAATATGAAAACTGAAAGAAACGAAGATGGTTGGCTTCCGCTGGTTTAAGCCCACTGATTCATGTCAGGGGGTGGCCCTGATCCATACAAACCACCATCCAGTTTCCAGCCTCTCTCGGGTCAAGCTGTGATCACTGCATTACAGGGGGGGAGCTCATCAGATCCCTGCCAATGGTGTACAGTTCTCCGGCAGGCACACTCCATACAGTCCCTAAAGTATATACATTCAAGTAGTCTCAGCATAATTATTATACAAGCTACAAACCTATCCGTGCCCTTTGTTTACCAGCGACTCCACATCGTGAGATGGGCCACGGGATAATCTAGACCCCACTTTGCTAGTAGTCAGGCTCAGATTATCCCACCGATTCCCCTCTTCACCCCTCCGCCCCTTTGTCAGCATCCAGACATCCACCAACATCCCAGCAGCCAACTGGCCCCTTCCTGCACCAGGGACATAGCTCTGTGTGGCCACCCTTCCACCCGTGTTCTCAGTTCCCTTCCCGTGCACCACAGACAAAATACAGCATTGATCACTCACATGACTTAAGAGTATGATTTTAACACAGATATTTTAAATAGAAATATAAACTGAGCCTCTGTATTCAACTTCCTGTCCCATTTTTACATGTACCTTCCACTCTGATGTTGCACAGGAGCTGAAAAGAACCATTGCTTTTCCCATAACTCCTGATGTTTCTTTGCTGCCCGCCTTGTCCAGTGAAAATATACACAACCTTGGGGCACCTGGGTGGTTCAGTCAGTTAAGTGTCCGACTCTTGATTTTGGTTCAGGTTGTGATCTCATGGTTTGTGAGATCGAGTTCCACATCAGGCTCTGCACTGACAGTGCAATCTCTCTCTCTCTCTCTCTCTCTCTCTCTCTCTCTCATTCTCTCATTCTCCCTTTAC
Source organism: Crocuta crocuta (assembly GCF_008692635.1). Classification (NCBI taxonomy): domain Eukaryota; kingdom Metazoa; phylum Chordata; class Mammalia; order Carnivora; family Hyaenidae; genus Crocuta; species Crocuta crocuta. The sequence continues at coordinate 283,836 of NW_027530213.1, read as the reverse complement.
CACTTACTCTCTCTCTCAAAAATAAAAAAATATTTAAAAAAGAAAATATACACATCCCTAAAAGCCAAGTCTAGCAATCTCCCTCTCCATGAAGCAATTTTTAAATAGTCTAATCGGAAGTTGTTTCTGTCTCCATAAACAGTGCAGAACCTTCTCTGCATGTCTAGCATCACAATCATTACTGTGTCCAGGTCCTTCCGCAGTCATGAGCTTGTCCTTTCTCCCTGGGACTTTGCCATGACTGACAGAAGACCTACAAAAATGGTCTCCTTCCTGCACAATCCTCAGTATAGTAACAAAGTTGTTTTTTTTTTTAAATTAAGGCACATCTTTTATTGTTATGCCTCTAAGAGATCAGAGTTGAAAATTGTAGGGCACGATGCTTGCTGACCTTTCTATTGATATGCACATCCAAATCTTCCCCAGGAAGAAACTCCTTATATGCAGAGAGATACTGTGACTCTATCGGAAATAAACAAAAAACAGAATCAAATTAAAGAAAGCAATGACTCTGAGGCCTTTAGAGTTCTATCCCTATAAAACAGCATTCGTTGACTTAATCGTCCAATCACCAAACCCTTACTGGGCACCTGAAGTGTTCAGAGACTCTCCTGGGGCCCAAGACACAGAGTGAGCCCGGGAGACAAGGTCCCCTGTGTCTCTGGTTAGAGGGGACAGATAACAGACACACAGCTACCTTATTCCAGGCATCCTGAGCTCCTCTGAGGAAACACAAGGTGTGGCGAGGAAGAACAGAGTCATCGAGGGGGCCACTTCACTTTACATGATCGTGTGCTCATGGGGGGCCTTTCCCAGGAGATGGTGTCTGGGCAAAGAGCTGAATGAAGTGAAAAAACAGACAATGGAAAGGTCCAGGGTAGAGCATCCCAGGGAGTGGAGCGCTGCTGAGCCTGTACAGGTCAGCACTTCAGAATAAATCCCAGAAGGCTGGCGTGGCTGGAGAGGAGGCGGCCCGCGTGGTCAGCCTCAGCCACATCCTGGAGGGTCTCTGGGTCACAGAAAGGAGCGTTGGGCTTATTTTCAAGGTGATGGGAGTCATCCTACGGGCTTTGAGCAGAAGGGTAATGTGGTCTGATTTATAATTTCAGCAGGTCCCTGCGGCTACTAGGTGGAAATCCAACTGTGGGTGGGAGCAGACACAGACTGACGGGTGGTCCGGTTATCACAAAGCCCGGAAAGAGAGGACAATAGCGTAAATTGAGGTGGAAGCAGAAAAAAAGGTCATTTTTTAAATTAATTTAATTTTAGAGAGAGAGCGAGCAAGCAGAGGAGGGGCAGAGAGCAAGGGCGAGAGAACCCCAAGCAGACTCCAGGCTCAGCGCAGAGCCCAACATGGGGCTTCAACTCATGACCCTGAGATCATGACTTGAGCCAAAATCAAGAGTTGGACGCTCAACTGACCGAGCCGCCCAAATGCCCCAGAAACGGGTCATCTTCTGAAGCTGTGGCTGGCACCTGCCAGTGGCTTGCATAGGAGTCAGGGAGGAAAGAGAGCAGTCAAGGGTGACTCTGTCCTGAGTGGTGGATGAGAGGCAATGCTCAACGTGGATGGCAAAGACCTGGGACGGGAGCCGATGTGGGGAGCAAAATCTAGCAGCTCTGTGTTAGGTCAAAGCTGGAGCCACCTACAAGATTTCCAGGGGGAGACGCTGGGTGGATCAGCTGGATCTGAGGGTCTGGATGTGAGCTCAGAGGGGAAGCCATGGATAGAGAGACGAAGGCAGACGTCCTTGGCATGCAGATGGTATTTCATGCCCGAGCCTGAATTAAATCACAGAAAGAGGAAGCATAGATGGGGAGGGGAAGGGGGCTGTGAACAGAGCCCTGCGGTATCACATTGCTTGGTATTTGACTAGAGAGGAGACATAGCAAAGACCACAAGAAGGAGAACCCAGAAAGGCAGAAGACAAACCTAAAGAGTGCGGCACTCAGGGCCCCAGGGAAGGTGCCTCGGGGGAGAGGGGGACCTGCTCTGTCAAATGCTGTGGAGGGTCTCACAAGGCGGAGACCAGACACACGGAGGTCAGCGGTGATACCCGCAAAGCAGCCTCCGTGGGGCTGGGAAGATGACACGGGATCGTGTCTGAGAGACTGAGACGGAGGCACAGGGGAGTTGAGAGCACCCTCCTCAGACCGCAAGCCCCTGAGATGCCACATGGTCCCAAAGCATGCGATCTGCCTCTGAGCTCAGCCAGAGGGGTCCACACAACTCGAAGTGATGCAGAACCCATGCACTGAGTTGCACGTACAACCGTGTGCTACACAGTTCCCACAGGACCCCACATTGCTATGCAGGGACTAGATGCTGAAACAAATCCCCGCCCCAGTCATGTGAGAAGTGCTGGCAATCACAACTCTCCTGGGTAGTTTTGCTAAAAACAGTGTCCGAGAAAGGAAGTAGGTGAGGGAAGCAGTTGGGAGAACAGGTGTATCTGTTAGTGTGTTCCAAGTGTTAATGTGTTCTGCATGTTAGTGCCTTCCACATGTTTGTGTCTTACATGTTGGTGTGTTCCTGACATGACATGCATGTCAGAGTTTTCCTCATGTTGATGTGTTCCGCATGTCAGCATATTCTTCATGTTGGTGTGTTCTGCATGTTAATGTGTTCTTCATGTTAATGTGTTCCATGTGTCAGCATATTCTTCATGTTGGTGTGTTCCGCATGTTAATGTGTTCTTCACGTTCATGTGTACCACGTGTCAGCGTATTCTTCATGTTGGTGTGTTCTGCGTGTTAATGTGTTCTTCATGTTAATATGTTCCATGTGTCAACATATTCTTCATGTTGATGTGTTCTGCGTGTTAATGTGTTCTTCATGTTAATGTGTTCTGCATGTCAATGTGTTCTTCATATTGGTGTGTTCCACGTATTGTTAATATCGTTCTTCATATTGTTAATGTGTTCTGCATGTTAGTGCCTTCCACGTCTTGCACATTAGTGTGTCCTGCATATTAGCACATGCTACATATTGTTGTGTTTATGGGAGAGGCAGCGTCCTGTGGTACACTACCCACAAGACAGGGAAATCGGGAGGTGCCTAAGAGTGAGATCGCAGATGTGAGGCCAAAGTTCTGGAGTGGATGGGAGGTGGGGCAATTCTGGATTTGGATGGAGGCTGCAGCCCTTGAAGGGAACGAGGCAGATACTTCCACGGGTCAGGGGCCGAAGGCAGTGTACATGGGGATCGGGGTCCAAGACCTGAAATTTAATGCTCTCCACACCTGGTAAAATTGGGAAGGGCTACAAATGGCTAGGCTGCTAGTTCTTCTGTCTCCCTCTGCTCCCACAGACAAAGCTGCTCCCCCCACAACCCGCCAAATAAGCCTCCTTATCAAGGAACCAGGCACAGTTCCTGTCCATCCTTGAGCAGCAAGGTGTGATTACCAGTCAGTCTGTGGTCCTGCAGAGTCGTTCAACAAGCTAACTGTGTCCTCCGTGTGAACCTCGGGACACTCACCCTCTTGACACTACACAGCCTCCTCCATCATTCAGTCGGTTCCGGCGCATGGCCTCACCCTGTGTGGCTGTCTTCATCCCTCGGGCCATACGCACACATGACCAAAGACTGGCTGTCGACCTCACCTGTTCTGCATCCAGTGTCAGGTGTCCAGGCATCCCCATGACGGAATCCTCCCCTTACTCACCAGGTGAAGGGAAATTCAAAGCAACTACAGACGTGACAGAATGACAAACTGGGTGTGGGAGGAGGGGATATTCCCAGTGGTTCACTCAATTCTTCTAGGTTCCTGGTAAAGGAATCAAGGTCATCGACTGGAGGCGGAAAAGGAAGGGGAGCCTGAGGTTTGTGGAGGAAGGGAAAGGGGTAAAACAGTTTTCCCACAGAAACTGGAAGCAGTGGAGCGGCAGGGTGGGACTGAGGACGGCTCAGTGAGGGGTGCTCATGACCTAAGAGGAGACCAATCACAACAGCAGTGCGTGTCCCTCCAGTCAAGCCCAGCGGCCCTGTGTGGTGGCATAGAGGCTGGGTTGGGTCTAACGCCTCTGATACAAGGGGAATTCAAGGTTGGCCTGAGCCCCTGCGTGAAAGGGATTGGAGGAAAAGCATGTGGCAGAGAAAACAGCAAGGCCAGCCATCAGGTGATGGCCCAGGCAAGGCTTCGGGCATTGTCTACTGAAATCTGGAGGGTTTAATCTCCCTTTTAAAATATTTTTTAACGTTTATTTATTTTGAGAGCAAGAGAGAGAGACTGGGAGCTGGGGGATGAGAGAGAATCCCAGTCGGGCTCCCCACTGTCAGCGCAGAGCCGGATGCAGAGCTCGAATTGACACAAGTGTGAGATCATGACCTGAGCTGAAACTAAGAGTCGGACACTCAACTGACCAGTCACGTGCCCTTGGAGGGTTTAATTTTCAATCTGAACCCCATAGGAACAGTTATGAAAAGATATGGGTCACGTGCTGCAGGCTGGGAAATGGGGGTGGCTGGTGCTTGGTAGCATGAGAGACAGCATGTGCTTGGTGACACCTGGGCGACTGAGCATCCCAATTCGGGAATGAGCTGAGATCCTAGAAATGTTGGGATTTAGACAAACCAACCCTGAAAGTCCCACAGTGCCACGTTTTTCCAGCATCTTCCTCCTAGAAAACTTAAGAAAGTGACACTTGCCATCTAGTCGGTCCCAACTCCCCAGTGATAAACCCCATATTTCCAGTTCTCCAGATAAATATTGCCACTTAAACTAGTGTGTGTGCTCAGGAACCAGCCCAAATATCAGGAATTCATTAACAGTTGAGTATAGGCAGGGGGTCAATGCAGGCATTCTGGAATTAGACTACTTGGGTTCAAATCTTGCCTTCACCACTAGCTGGATAGATGACTTTCGGGAAGTCTCTTCACCTTGACAAGAGGCCATTCACCTTGATTCCCTCCAAGGATAAGACGAGGGATGATATGAGTAAGGATCTCAAAGATCTGACTGCAGATTAAAGGAGATGACACAGTCAAGCACTTAGCACAGCACCTGGCGCATACTCAGTGTTCCGTAAGTATCAGCAATTATTATACACAGGCCCAGTCAGCATGCCACACCAAAGTGGCCGTACAGGAGTACTTAACCACACACTTCAAGCTGCCTAACCAGTAGAGAGGACGCCCATTATCTTCTAGTGGTCGTGTCTTCAATGGGACCAGTATCCTAGGTTTGCGGGGTGGATGGCTGGATAGATATGAAGACAAACCTCCTGCCACTGAACCCCAAGCAGTGTGTGTGTGCTGCCAACCAGCTCCACCACCTTGCAGCCACCAGCCAAGGGACGCGCGGGTCATTGAAGCTCTGAGCAAGGACAGGGCCAAGCTATTTTCATACACCCAGGCTTGTAACAGCTTCCTGCACTCCACAGAAGGCAAATATGTCCTGTATGAAAAAGTGGTTTGAGTGTTACATAGACACCAAATGATGAGAACACCCCCACACCTCACACGTACACACACATGCACGCGCACACAGGTATTGTTCTCACCACTATAAGTGTGAATGTCTCAACTCAAAATACACATTGGACAAGCCAGTAAAATAACCCAGCTGTACTGGTAAGAGGTACACTTGTGTGCACAACACTAATTGTGTCTTTTTCCCTGACGATCCGGCAGCTACTCAACTCGCATCCGATTTCAGTCTTCAGTGACCAACTTCAAAAACTAGTTTTATTCTAACACTTTGACCTTGAGAGAAATGATGGCTCTGTTCGGGACAAATGAAATGTAACGTACTTTAAAACAGATACGCGATTTGAACTTGGGGGCTGGGGAAGGTCCCACCACGTAACACGGAGGGAATATAAATGTCACTCTCAAGCACACCAACAATAGAACGCGATAGAATGAAAGAGCTCTAGCACCGAAGTGGATAAAAGTTAATTAACCTGTCCCGTACCTGCCTAACTTAGCACGCACACATAAATGGAGGCTGACAAGGGAAAGCAAATGAGCCTTCCCCGTGTGCACCCATTCTTCGAAGCTGATATTTCCAACTTCTCAAGACAACTTTTTACTGCTCAACTTCTAAGGCAAATGGAACATCATCATTTTTGAAGTTCAAAAAACGTCAAATGAGTTATGTGGAAACTAATTTGACAATAAACTATTAAAAAAAAAAAAAAAAAGTCAAATGAGCAAGTGTGGCTTTGTCTGGAGGATCTGAGGATGCTCTCGACGCAGAGATAACCGGGACCTGAAACTAACAGGCTCTATCTGCCCGGAGCCCACATCCAACATCTGCCAACCTTGGTCTCTCATTCTGCAAAGCTGATACTGAAGTATTTTCTCATTCGACCTTGTAAGGATGGACGGAGGCCCTACAGCTGTGTGGGTTTGTACACAACCTGGGCTCAGGCCCTGTCCCGCCATTTAGTAGCTATGTAACCAGTAGCATACCGCCTAACCCCCCCTTATGGCGATGATGCTGATGATAATGCCTACCTCCCGGCTCTGGGCATTATAGGAAATGCCACAAACTCTACAAAATACCTGCATCTTAGCAGTAAGCAATGCCAGCGATTATCACTGACATTGTCATCACTATTATTACTAAGAAACACAGCAAGTGCACCCAAGACAGTAAGCCAAGTGCCTGCACACCTCAGATGCTCAGTGAGTTTCCTCTTACTTTCATTTTTTTTTTTTTAAATGTTTTTATTTATTTCTAGGAGAGAGCGAGAGAGAGCGTGAGCAGGGGAGGGTCAGAGAGAGAGGGAGTCACAGACTGAAACAGGCTCCAGGCTCTGAGCTGGCAGTCAGCACAGAGCCCGACGCGGGGCTCGAACCCACGAACCGCGAGTACATGACCTAAGCGAAAGTCGGACGCTTAACCGACTAAGCCACCCAGGCGCCCCACTTTCATTTTTTTTTTAACGGGAAGAATTAAAAGCCAAATTTCATTCTTTAAAAAAAAAAAAAAAAATCAAGAGATTGTAATCTCTTACAAACGGTAGTGCAAGATTTTCAGAGCAGGGGAGATGTGAAAATCTAAGCAGGTATTCAGTCCCCATATTGTCATAAGTTCTGTGGTCCCAATAGTTCTCAGAATGGGGTATTTGGGGCCAGGTATCACCTTCTGACCTGTTCTTAAATGTGAATGCCGTAAATTCCAGCCAGATCCAAGCACACGCACATTTTGATAGGGGAAAAAAAATCCAGTGGCTCAGTCGACTAAGCTTCTGACCCTTGATTTCCGCTCAGGTCATAATCTCACAGTTTGTGGGATCGAGCCCCATATCCGGCTCTGCCCTGACAGCACGGAGTCTGCTTGAGATTCTCTCTCCTCGCCCCTGCCCTGCTCACTGCACATGTGTGCCTACCCCACCCCCTCTCAAAATAAATAAATAAACTTAAAAAGAAAAAGAAAAACATATCACAAATACTTATGCTTCCAGTACTCAGACGACCCCCATTACAAGCATGTAAGGGGAGAAAAAAGCGACGGGGCAAAGGAAAATCCAACCACTGCTAATCTCTGCAACCACGAAATGAGCCAGGCCACCTCTCGTCCTGGAGGCAAAATCCATTCACAGCAGCTCGGCCTCCAACCTCTCCCGCTCACGCTCTTTCCAATTCATCTCGAGGGCCTCCCGTCGGAGGGCATCTCATAAGCATCTCCCTCGACAAACCTCAAAGTCACCTAGACCGAAGGAACGGAAACGGTCATGAACACAACCCCTTAAGCCGCGCTGTTAAAAAGCCGAGACACACAGACACAAAATGGTGGAACACGCCTTTAAGGAAATACACATTTGAAATAAGCACGGGAACGGCTCTCTGCCCCCAGTAGGCACACCGGGCAGCTCACAGCTACAGGGCAGGGGGGAGGGAGGCCGCAGGGAAGGTGCCCCCCCTCCCCACCCCCACTCCAGGAGCAAGAGGCCTGGCTGGCGGCCTGGGGAGTCACACGGCCTCCCCCTGGGGCAGGCACGCTCCCTGCCCGTCCAGCTGCTCTGCATCCGACGTCCTCTAATAACTGACATTTCTAACCAGGGTTCTCCATGTTCCCACGTTTCCCAGAGGCCTCTGCCCGGGAGAGCAGGTGACAGAAATATGCCCTGTCCCTTCAGCCAGGCAACAAAGGGTCTGCAGTGCGCTCTGAGAACAGAACGCAGCGCCTTCAGGAAGAGCAGGCCTCCATCGGCCTGAAGAACAGGGCGCTCTCGGGGGCAAGGTGCCCAGGCGGGAGTCACGCATCCGGAGCGCTTGGCACGCAGGATTGATCGAATTACAATTTAATCATCTGATCAAGCACTAATTAGCATAATCACTCCAGGGGAACAATGGCTGTGGGTACACCCGGGCGCTCCTGTTCTTGGCGGCTTGGCCCAAAGGGGGAACCAGATTTGGTTTTCTTCTTTTTTTAGTCGTGGAAAAAAACCAAAAAGCAAATCGTAAAGAAAGCTTCATCAGTGACAGGTTATTACCAGCTCTGAGTTTTGTAGCCAAGGAATTCTCACTGAGATTGAGAACATCCCCCTTCGGCGTTCCCTCCCCAGGGCCACGCCAGCATCCACAGGAAAACACGACGCTGATACCCTACCATGATCGCTGGGCTCTACGCTCTATAACCCAGGGTTTCTCAACCGCCACACTATTGACATTTCGGACCGGATAAATCTCTGCTGGGGGGGAAGGGGGGAGGTCTGTCCTGCACATTCCATTGTGTCCAGCGACATCCCCGGCTGCACCCACTAGCCGCCAGCGGCCTCCCCTTCCCCACAAGGACTGTGACACCGGCAGATGTTTTCAGATGTTCCTCAGCATCACTTGGGAGGTGAAATCACCCCTGGTCAGAACCACCGATCTAACTGAAGAACACAATTTGTCAAGATCCTATCTCTTTTTAAAATGATCCTATCATAAAAGTGAGGGGAGGGACCTTTTATTTCCAAATGCCAAAAATAATGAGCCTAAAATAATAGCACCACCGAGTTTAATTGTGCCTCATGGCTCCGTTAAGAGCTTTACAATAACCCATAATGCCTATACCTGTACTCGCTAGAAAAATATTTAAATACCAGCCTCCACCCACTCAACGATCTCTAGACTTCCATGGGGTCCCCTGAGTGGGTCGCCCACAGGCTGAAAGGACACTGTCCCTTGCTTCCAAACATCAGCTGAGGGATCACAGCAGGTAGCCCCACTCCTGACCATGGGAGAGCAAACCCCGTGTGAAACCTGTACAGCCAGCAAAGGCCTCAGACCCTGAGGAAATACAGCTCTTCCCACACTCCCTTCGTGTGCACGTACGTCCTGATATCTGCTCCAGTTTCCGAGGAGGGAGAGAGGAAGGTGAACATAAAGACAAAACACCAAAGGCAGAAAGCCCCCTCCGTTCCCTGCAAATCCCTGCACTGCCCTAAGTGGCCACTAGACAGACCGGTCCTAAGGATACTTGCGCTTATGGAGACGCAGATGCTAGGAAACTAAGGGGAAAAAAAAAAACACTCAACACTTACCACAGGGTGTAATAAATATTTTCTATGGGTTAAGGTGATTTATTCTCATAATAAATCTGAGTCACACTACCTCTCGTTCGTATTTTTCCTAAGGAAAGTGTTGAACCATTTGCAATGACTCGTGAGTCTCCCGCAGGTCATTAAACTTGATGATGGAAATATTTATGCCCTTTCGGGGGGGTGGGGGAGGAGATCAAAAAAGAGTGACCTCCACCACTATGAAATTTTGAAGAGAACAGTCTGTACAAACTGTGCAATTTGTGAAATCTCCAGATCAGAGAGGGCCTAGGAGCTATTTTAGACTGATTCCTCCTTCCAGAACTCTCCTGGCGGAGCCTGTGACTTCCTAACACAATGCCCCCCTTTTAAAGGAACAGCGGAGTTGGAACCTATTGTTGCCAAGAGACGGGGTCTCCCCTAATTCGTGTAGTTCTGAGTAAGCAGAAATCACATTCCTTTGGCCTGCTAGGCTTTTCATACCGTTTTCTTCTAAAGCAAAGTATCAAAACGGCCGCTCTGGAAGATCATCTCTGTAGTGAATCACAATAAAATCGCCAAAGCATTAGAACATCAAACTTGTTTAAGATGCCTAGGAGGGAGAGTTATTTTTAATATTGTCTAAAATAAGATCTCAGGACACAAAAGGGGATTTTTTTTTTTTTTAAGGCTCTGAATTGAGGCCTCTCTCCGGCACACATTCAAGTCTATTTTAGTGCAAAAATCAAGGGCACGGTGTTTTGAAAGGATTCTTCAGCCACCAGTAATTGTCCTCGATTTTATCATGCCTGTGACAAGGTCTAAAAGCGCACGTATGTCCTTCTACGCCACTTTTCGCTTTTTGCGACAATTTAGCACGACGGCACGTGCTTCGTGTGATAAATACGGTCCATTCGGGGTCATTTGTCTAAGGGAGGACGCAGAGACCAAGAAAACCCAAAGGGCAAAAAAAAAAAAAGAAAGAAAGAAAAGAAAACCCAAAGGGCAGGCGATCCGCAAGTCATCTACATCTGGCTTTGGAAGGAGCCTGGGCAGTGGTATCTGAATGAAGGCACATGTCGTGTTCCCAGTTTGGCACCAAAATAAAACCTCACGCTGCCAACAGATCCATTTTCCTGTCCAGTCTCGATCTGCTCTCCTCACTCATCTCTCAAGATTGCTCAATACAGGAACCCAATCAGTTTCGCACTATGGGCCTCCTGTCTGCAGCTAGGGGGCTACATTTAGGCTCCAAAAGGTTTCTCTGCGAGGACTCTGGATGCAAAGAAGGCTTCAGTGTGAGCAAACGCAACGGAACCAAGTCCATTAGCAAAGCACGTGCTGAGCAATGAAGCTGAACAGCCAATAAACTCAAACAATCAGAAAAACCGGCCCCGCATCTCTGTGCACACATATCCACATTCAGGTGCTGATAGATATTAGATACACACGTAAATGATTCTCCGGCTACTAGGATCCAAATTAGAAGTGTCCCTGGTGGGCTCACACCTCCCCATATGTGGGCACTTCCCTGTCACCAGCTTTTACTGCCAACTCTCTCTAAACCTGCCCAAAGGCGTATTACCATATGTAGTCAATGACCACATTACCCCACACATGGACACCCCCCCCAATAAATCACTACTCAATACAGAGTTCCCCAAGAATTGAGGTCCTCTTGAAGTTTCATTGGTTGGGTTTCCAGCTAGTATCTGGCCCTCTGTCCAACAGGGGCTGGGAAGCCCCTCACCAAGTAAGTGTTTTCCCAGAGGCAGATTATGGGCTCCCTGGAACAGAAAACTAAAGCAGGTTCCCCAACCATGCATTCCCCAGGGCTGTAGAACCAGACTCCCTGGAGGTCAGAGCTGGGAGACTAAATCAACTATTAGCTGAGGCTTCTGCACAAAGTCGGGGGGCTGTGGGAGAGGGGGAGAGATGGCAAAGGTATCCATTGGAAGGAGACCTAAGGAACTTTTCTAATTCTAGCCCATTCCCAAAATGGTACCAGCATTAGAATCTCTGGTACAAGACACGTAAGGGGAAAAACTCCCTAGGAAATTTCCATAACTTCTTCCTCCCCAACAAGCCCACTTGGGCATTGAGAACCAGTGGCCTTGATCCTTAGCTGGAAAGGTCCAGACACATTAACTAGAACAAGACCTAAGATATCAACAGACTGGCCAGGAGGCAGCCTACATCCTTCTTCCTCCCCATCTATTCCTCTTATCTTCACATGGGGGCTAGTGCAGCCCCCTCTCCACATTCTTGGTCTCCCATAACCTTCACTCCTGTTGCCTGTAAGCACCTGATGCCACAGAAGCCTAAAGAGGAATCTCCCACTCCCCTCATCAGTGATGGGGCAAGACGGAGAATGGGGGCCTCTTCTGACCATTAATAGCAAGGTAGGTGGTTGTGGCTGGTGATGTGAGAAGCCACAAGACACAGAGGAACCACTGATCAAAGTAATTAGCCAACACAAATACCAACATCATGTGTGGGTCAACATTTGTCTTCCCGGTTTTCTACGTAAATATCCATCAAATCTATTGTAAAAAGGGAGCCACCAAAGGCTTAATAGTTATTGATTCTGGTGAGTCATAATATGCACGCACACATCTGGTAATTAACCATCCCCACTTGCTTTCTGCTCTCATGTCAAGGTACCAGACAGGAACTGCTAACTTAGGTTCTACCAACCTGAATAACTTATGAAAGAATGCTTCTTTTTTTTAGAGAGCATCTCACTTTTTTTTTTTAATGCATTTCTTATTCACTGGCCATCAGATAGGCAAATGACTATCTTTTGAGGGCACAGCAATGGCAAGATCCAATGTGGGTGACAAAATAACCCTGGTGCCCTTTCCCGGTCAAGTTGCCCAGTCAGCTGCTAGAGCTGATTGCAGTTGTAGTTCGGGGTGGGGGGGGTCTTTAGCTCACCACTAAGTCTCACGTGTAATATTACAAAGCATTCTTATTTCTACCCCGGCAGCTACAAATCGAGTTATTAAAAATGCTCTACAGCCAATATTGAGAAATAAACACCGTAATGAAGCAGGCTGGGATCTAGGGGGTTGGGGGTCCCACGGGAACCCAAGATCAAATCAGGCCACAGTGGAGAGAAGAAATGAATCTTGGGTTTCTCTAATGAGAAAATATGTTTACTCAGAAGTTTCCACACTATAATTCAGGTCCTTTATGTAAGAAATAAAAAAAAGGAATAAAATTAAAAAGCACGTAGGAGTGCGGTGGTTCTAATTATCTTCATACTTCACTTCCGTCTTAGGACATAATCACCGAAATCTTCACATCACCCGAAGTCCGTGCAGTGAACAGAGACTTCATGAGGAACATCAGCGCTTGACTCAATATTAGGAAAGGGCATGAATGGTCAGGGCCTCCCACTGACATCAAGCCACTTCACACGGCCGAGCTCCTCGGTAAGCATCCTGCCTACCAGAGGCTCAGCTTCACACAATCCTCATGGAGGTCCCCTGAGGATGAGGATAGGATGTGAGGGCACCTGGGGACCCTGTGGTCATCAGGATCTTCCCTGGGACTGTTATCGCCACTGCAGTTCTGCGGAAGTTTCCAACAATTTGAGAATTTGCGTAATATAGGGGGAAAACTATAAACTTTCATCATATTTGTGCACAGCGGACACCAAGAAGAAGTGATTAAATTCTATGTTAAAATAAAGCTTAAAACCATTTCCTGGTTCCTCGTTTCAATAATAAAAGAGGCAAGGCTCACATCAATCAAAATCAGTAATTAAAGAGCTCGAATCAGGGCCCCTGGGTGGCTCAATTGGTTGAGCATCCAACTTCGGCTCAGGTCATGATCACACGGTTTGTGGGTTTGAGCCCCGCGTCGGGCTCTGTGCTGACAGCTCAGAGCCTGGAGCCTACTTCGGATTCTCCTCTCTCTCTACCCCTCCCCCCAAAAACAAACAAACAAACAAACATAAATAAATAAATAGACTGACCATTCAGAGGAGCACACAGCACAATTTAAATCCCCAGAACTCAGTGTCATGGATGAACCTGTGATAATCACAAGATCCTAAATCTGAACCTTTCTCTCACTAACTGCTCTGCTACAAAGGCATGTGGACCCAACCCTCTCACTTCCTACAGTTGACCGTCTGCAAGAGGCGATGCGCATCGCCCAGGAGTATCTGTGGCCATGCAGCCCACTCCACATCCTCGCAGTAACCCCCCCCCAGACCTCCTGAACCCAGTTTCCAAACAATATATATACACTGGCTCCCGCCCCAACCCCCAAATCAGACACGATCTTAAACCCTGAGAGCATTTCCAGAACATTCTGCAGCATCCAAAGTGGTTTCTCAGTACTTCAGCAAGGCTTGGTATGCCTTTTTTGTCCCCTCCCAAGATCCTGCCCCTTGCTGGGAAGTGAGAGGCAGCCAGCCCTGGGTGTGGAGGTGATCTCTCTCACGTTTCCAGTGCTTTCTTTCACCATCTCATCCGCTGCATTTAAAAACGGCTTTCTATAAATAGGACTGCTTGCTCACTCTTAAATCTTACTCACTGTTGTCTGCGTAAAAATAACTTAAATAGGGATGTGGGCAAGATTTATTAATCTCTGTCATTCTGCCTGGTGGCGCAGGAGACCCTTCCTTCCTCTTATCTCGACAAATATCTTGTCAACCCCATTTCTCTCCTCTCTGCTGACCTAGGATATACATTTACATAATCCAGGGGGGGAGGGGCTTAAAGACCAAAAATTCATCCATCCACTTGAATGATTTTTTTAAAAAAATACTGTAATGACTGATCAACGCAGAGCAAATACAGATCTCCCAACACAATAATAAATACTGTGCGCTATCACACCTAATGTGATTCTTCTGTTTGAACAGAAGTTGAAATTTCAAGAATGAATAAAATGTATTCCTTTCGTGCTACTTTGATGAAGGAACCAAGTGCTGGAAAATGAGAGAGAAAAAAGAGATAACACTGAGAACCTCCTAAATCAATAGGATATTTAAGATGATAATAATGTGATTTTTTAAGACAATGAAGGCCCATGACACTGAGCTTTGCTTTGACATGCTGGGTGGCCCTTTGATGAAGAACTGAACTCCCAAGAATCCCAGGGGAAATGTCCATGTGGACTTGATGTCTCTGACCAGCTTTCAGAATGCGACAGGGCAGTGAACACCATACACGAGTTCTGAATCGTGCACTTGGCGCCACCCGCTTGAGAACAAGGGGCCGGCTTGTTCGTGACCTTACTTTCCGTGACATTTGACCCAATCTGCATCAGGAAGAGCACCTCAAGCAGCTGCATCACCATAACAACCCTGTGGAGTCCCACCTCGTACTCCAAGTGCGAATCCATTTTGGCAAAGAGAACAAAATGCCCCAGAAGCATCTGGTAAATGAACACTTCTTCAGCCATCAGGTCCGTGTGTCCGAACAAGATAGGAGCCACGGAACCCACAGGAGGCGGGGGTACCTTTCTCACAGTGGTTCAGAGACTGGGGCCCAGAAGGAGAAAGGGTGAGGTGCGGACAGGTGAGGAGGGTGGAGAGAGGAAGGGAGGATGGGGAGGGGGGAGGGGAGCGGGGCTCTGTCCATCATCTGGGCCTTCTTCCCCNGAGAAAGGGTGAGGTGCGGACAGGTGAGGAGGGTGGAGAGAGGAAGGGAGGATGGGGAGGGGGTAGGGGAGCGGGGCTCTGTCCATCATCTGGGCCTTCTACCCGTCATTCAACATCGATTTCCACCTACTCTGTGCACACACTCGGCCCGGGGTGTTGAAGGACGCACTGGACCTTTGAGAGGGGGCACAGTCAGTAGCCAGGTAAGCAGCAAAGAGGTGAAGTTACCTACTGCCCTGGGCACCGTGGAGAAAATGTCCAAGGTTCTGCGGAAAACGTAGGGGCCTAATCTCCAGGAGGCCTCTGAATCCGGCCCGCGCAACATCCTGGCCGGAAGGCTGACTAACCTCTGAACCGGAACCCGGCATCCACCTGCCCCGTGGCACTTCCCTCCGCCACCTTCGTGGAAGGTGGTACAGAGGGCACCTGGTGGGTGGCACCCAGAGCTGGGTACACGTGGGGTTGCTGGAATCTTCCATTCCCACTGTCTTATCTTAACCCAGAAACTCAGGGAGGGAAATACAACTCTGAATTTTCGGTTTTCAAACACGGAAACACAAAGATGGGGGCGGGGGCGGAAGGCACACGGGCATTTCTGTGCCCGGCCCGCTGGGAGGTGAAGAGTTAATCCTGGTGCAGGTGAGCAGGCGGGCTGGGAGCGGGGAGGGGGCTCCGGGCCTGGGAGCCCCAGGGCAGGGCCGGGAGACAGCAGACTGCAGAGGAGCGGCAGCGTCACCCCTGTCACCAGCAGCAGGAGGAGCAGCGAGCGGGGCCTCCTGGAATGACATTGGAAGGTCAGCCAATCAGGCGCGGGGCTGCTCCGGGAGCCGCCACCTCCAGGAGGAGACGCACACCCGCCCCCCAGTTCGGAAGGGGCTATGCAAATGCACCTTTCTCCCCGGGCACCTTCCAGGCTTCTGGAGAGTGCCACCAACGCGGTCGTCCTTTGTGCAATGGGCAACAGCTGCGGCCTGCGCACTGCTCCGGGGCCAGGGCCCCGGGGTCTGGGGGTCTGCGCGCGGGGACCGGCGAACCCGTGCTGGGGAGGGAGGGCGCCGCGGCCCGCTTCCCGGGAGGCGGCCGTTCTGCCTGCGCCGCCGGAGGAGGCTGGCTGCAGCACAGTCCCGTGAGGTCTGCCGCCCACTAGTGTCCTGTGGCAGGGACGCAATTGGCATGCAGGTACCACCACCTCTCTGCCCGCCGGGCCTGCCTCGCGCGGCACCCGAGACAGTGCCCAGACGCGGCGGTCCGCGCGACAAACGCCCTGGGGCTCTGGGCTCGCCCCGCGCGCCGCACCGCTGCAAACGCTGCAAACGCTGCGGAGGCCCTGCCTAACCTGACGCTACACGTCTCCTCTTCCCTGCCTCTGCGTTCGTGAGGACGGGTATTCATAACCGCACCCCGAGAATTCGGCTGATGTTGTGAGTTTCGGACGCCCT
Organism: Crocuta crocuta; assembly: GCF_008692635.1. Lineage (NCBI taxonomy): Eukaryota > Metazoa > Chordata > Mammalia > Carnivora > Hyaenidae > Crocuta > Crocuta crocuta. The sequence continues at coordinate 267,321 of NW_027530213.1, read as the reverse complement.
CGGTGTGCTAAATGCATCCACCGAGAAATCCATTCTTTAATTTGTCAGGCATAAATTTCTAGCCTCCTGCTGCGTTCATAGGTCTCTCCTTTTAAAATGACCTTCCCCATCTCTCTTTCTCTCGGCCCCTTTTACATCGAGTTTCAATGCACCTTGCATTGAGTCTCGTCAGGAAATCCTCACTGCATCTCAATGACAGAACACTCTGATATCGACGTGAAGGTCCAGGAATTAGGAATTGGGGGCGGGGTAGGGAGGGAGGGCTCAACATTATTTCCCCTATCAGCGCCACTGTCCATGGTACCCTTTTCTGCCCAGTGGGCCCCTGATTCCCTCCCCCCCCAGGCAGCAATGAACTGAGGCCACACCAAAGTGGCATCCAGGAGAGGGTCAAGAAGGAGAGAAGGCCGGGCTGGCATTTATTAAAGGTCTGCCTGGCATTTTGTTTTCCTCCAGAGGGCATTTGGCAGGGGCACACCACTTAAGAGACCTAGAAATTTTAGAGGAGTGCTGAAATTCTGAGATAGATTTTGAATCTGCTTCCTAAAAACAGGGGAAGGAGAGGAGGGCAGGAGGCCCTGAAATGATTCACTAACCACACTGTTTACTTACCCGTCTTGACATGAATAGAATAAAAGTCATTTTAAAAGGTCGCAAGGTGCATTTGTACTCACAAAGGCCTGCTCCTAAATTTAAACAAAATGCCCAGCTTGCAGCACGTAACATCCTGTCGGGATGAGCCGGTGATGCCCGGAAGGGGCTGACACCCTACTTTCGTTCTGATGAACACCTGTCTCTCCCCCAGCACCCACCTCCTCTAATCTCTGCGAGCTCTGTGAAATCAGCCACACCGCAAAGGTCAAGATCCCACAGCTCAGGAAAAGATGTCAGGGACACGTGTGTACATAAGAAGAAACGCGAAGATACTAGCAAAAAATGTACTGTATGCAATAAATACGCTTACCGTTCCTTATTCAGCTTATCCAGAGCTCTGCTCCTGCTTTTAGCAAGAATCTTACACTAGAATGTGCTCCGTGGGGTTAAAACCGAGAGAAATTGTGGCCCAACACAATGCAGTATGGTCCTGTCCTGAGGAGACATCCAGGGACGTGTGTGGATGTGTGTCTGCACATATATGAACCCCGTTTCCTCGCACGGTAACAGAAGGCCTCCGGTGAGAATTTCCAGAACGTTGCAGAGCAAGTTGACTGCTTTAAGCACGATGACAGCACCTGATCAGGTGAGGTAATTCATTCAAGCGTTTAACCCATGAAGGGACTGCTCGCTCACTTCTCTTTTTCACCCAAAAGACTGTCTGCGGCCTGTCCAGCACTAAGAAATACATATGCACCCCGTTACACCAGTGGGAAAAATAGACCAGCTATTGTCTACACTGTTAAAATGCACTGTGGGGTTCGTAGGTGGTGAGCACCCCAGAATATCAAACTGCACCATCCTTTGCAAATAGATTTCTTTAAATCATGTCAGACATTTTGCTGTTTGAGGCCTAGCGGGAGCCGGCTGAGGAATTAGAATGCATAGATTTATCACACACATTCAGTAATTTTTCAGAATTAAGGCAGACCAAACTCGGAGAGTTGTTGAAAAAAAAAATTTCTTTTCTTTTTTTTGTTTTAAGTCTCCTTCAGATAGATGGGTAGGAACCATTTAATTTCACCTTTTTGAAATGTGGACCCGTGAACGGACAGCATTCCAATTTGGACTCTTACTCTATTTTCATATGACCAGATATTTTATGATCCTTTCTGCACAGTACCCATTGAACATCATTCATTGAGAAACTCTTTAAAGCTAATCTCCGCCCCCCCCC